>NC_142180.1:38804000-38826500 GCF_026936395.1 Plectropomus leopardus | reverse complement strand
TGAAACTGAAAACATTTTTCAAAGAATAGTCAGCTAATTTTTTTACTGAAAAAAAGCCAAAACTGTTTAATTACATAAAAATAATGTGGAAAAACTAAAAAAAAAAAAAAAAAAAATCCCCAAAATAATAATTAATAATATTTTTAAGGAAAAACAAAACCCAAGATTTTTAAAGAGAAAAGATATTACCAAAATCTTTTAAAGAAAACATGTCTTTCATGTTTCCCAAAAACATTTTTAAAGGGAAAAAAACCCAACAAATATATATACATATATATATATATGTATATATATACATATGAAAGATGGTGAAGCCTCTCCAGGGCTTAAAAAATAATTTGACATGCCCCCCCCCCGTACATAACTAACAGTCCCTTACTTTGGACCGTAACGACTCTGATACACACAGACGGTTTAAAGTCTGATTAATATTGTGATTATTTGCGTTGAAGAAGAAACGCTGAAAGGCTGAAAATGTTGCGTGTTCATCAGGACTGGATCCTCTTCAGATCCGTTTTGAGTGAATTTTCGGTGTTTCTGGGCTTTTTCATCCTTCAGCTGCATGTTTGATCATTTTCCATGAATACGAATGCAGCTCCTGTGATTCAGATATCATCCATGAATATCAAATAACGCTTTGTGACTGCGCCTCCTGCTCCTCTTCTTCTGCTTCTGCTCCTCTCAGCTGATTGCTGCAGCAGGAGGCGCACCGATGCTGCTCCTCTACCCACGATGCCCCCGGAGAGACGTTTACGCTCACAGTGGTGGTCGCGGTGGAGGAGCAGCCGAAGGACGCCGAGGCCGATGACCTCGTCTCCGCTCGCTCCTCCTCCTCCCTCCGGCTGCTCGAACACTCTGACGGTGTTTGCAGAAGTCGACCGATGGAGGATCTTTAAAGTTTAGTTTCAGCAGCAAAAGACGAAACATTAATCTGTCTCTCCTTCATCACACCGTCCTCTCCGTCACGTGTTTCTGGGACGTTTCCGAGACCTTTTTTGAGACTTTTCTAAGACTTTTCTGAGACGTCTCTGAGATCTTTCTTCTGAGACGTCTCTGAGACCTTTCTTCTGAGACGTCTCTGAGACCTTTCTTCTGAGACGTCTCTGAGACCTTTTTTCTGAGACGTCTCTGAGACCTTTCTTCTGAGACGTCTCTGAGACCTTTCTTCTGAGACGTCTCTGAGACCTTTCTTCTGAGACGTCTCTGAGACCTTTCTTCTGAGACGTCTCTGAGACCTTTCTGAGTCCTCTCTGAGTCCCTTTTTTTCCTGAGACGTTTCTGAGACATTTTGAGGGGACACTTTCTCCTCCAGCTGCAGCTCACACAAGCAGTTCCCATCATGCACCACCTCAGGATGGCGTGGGCGGAGTCTTGCTGTCAGGTCGCAGGAAATCACTTCAGTCTTCAATGAATACATAAACAGCCCCCCGTCTCTCTCTGTCCTCCCATCATGCCTTGCAGTGCTGCATCCATTGACTTTAAATTGAAGCGGAGACCATTTTCCCTCCAAAAAAGTCCCCAGACGGCGTCCCTCGCCCCCCCGCTCCATGCTGGGAACGCACCTTCATCTTGTCAGCCGCTCGCCGCTCGCTGTGTTTGTGCTTGTGGAGTCAGACAGGAAACCATCAGCAGCCTCGCCGCCACTCAGCGGAAATAACACCGCCCACTTTAACCCTTTGAAACCTGAGCCTATTGGCTTGATGTCTGTTAAATCATGGGAACACACATGACCCAAAAATCTATAAAAAGATACAAGAAAACAAACAAAAAAAGTGAGCTCAAGAAAGATATTTGTATATATTTTACACAAATATCAAATAACAGAACTTTCAATCTAAAAATATAAGAATTAAACATACAGTGTATCAAAACATTTTTGTCCTTTTAAAAAAAAACGATATTAATAATTCCCCCGGGTAGTTTTCAGGTCATTTTTTTGCAGTGTGGCTCGGTACCTTTTCCCATGTTTATAAAAGTCAAACACATTTTTTTAGGTTTCAGATTTTTTTTAATTTGATTTGTCTGTATTTTGGTTTAGAGGAGGAGCGGCTTTAAAATTTGGTCGATTTTCTTTATTTTTTGCTTCATATATTTTTGGTGATGTTTTTCTCTCTTTTTCAAAATGTTGCTATTTTATTTTTTTAAAAACTTTTTTACTTTTTTTGTTCATTTTGAACTATAGTGCAGAAAAGATACAGTCCTCGCTCAGATGTCAGATGGTCCTCACTTGTATAGACAGACGAGCGGGCGTGTGTGAGTAAGTGTGTGTGTGTGTGTGTGTGTGTGTGTGTGTGTGTGTGTGTGTGTGTGTGTGAGAGTGTGTGTTTGTCGGTCCAGATGCTCGGGTCAGTGTGTGTCACTGTAGAGACGCCACAGGGACACTAATTTGCCATAAGAGAGGCTGCGGTCCCCAAAGAGGCTCCGCCCCCCAGCACACACACACACACACACACACACACACACACACACACACACACACACACACACACACACACACACACACACACACACAGATACACACACACACACACACACACACACACACACACACACACACACACACACACACACACACACACACACACACACACACACACACACACACACACACACACACACACACACACAGACTGTCCGCAGGTAAAGCCTCAGACCTCCCAGCTGTAATTATCCGTCCTCGGTCATCAGGGACAACCCCCCCCCATAGGTCATCTTAATTAGTCCCGTATTAATCAACGACCAATCACAGCAGGGGTTAATGACCAGCTGGGCCGAACAATTAGTGTTTGGACAGGACACACACACACACACACACACACACACACACACACACACACACAGATAATTAATTAGCGTCATTATGAGTAAAATGTTTTCATGCTACAGCCATCAAAAACACACACACACACACAAACACACTTAAACTCAGACATTTCAGAATAAAAGCTCCAACATCAGTTCATCAGTTTAATAATTAACACATATAATAGATAACCCAAAAAACCCGCTAAAAATAAAAAGATAAACAATAACATAAATAAATGTTTTCATCTTAACTTTAAAACATGATACTGCTGAAGCTCTTATTGTGACAGTCAAAGTGTTTATGAATAGTCATCGTTAAAAACCTCGTTAACATTATCGTAAGACGTTAAACGTCCCAACAAACTGGCAGCGACATGCAGCGACTCGACTCTTTGTCTCTTTGACTCGAGTCTTTGATGCTGCGTTCAGGTGCAGTCAGGCCTGCAGGTCAAAACAAATGTGCCCTTTTAGAAATGCTGATGACTTTTTTTGTTTTCTTTGAAAATTTTGTGTAATTTTTCAAAATTCCGGCGTGTAAATCTTTGGTGATTGTTTTAGAATTAAAAGTTTTTGGCAGTTTTTAGTTTCTCTAAAAATTTGGGTGTTTTTTTTGTTGTTTCTTTAACGGTCCTCGAACACATCATGTGGGACCAACACGTCACGACTCTTTGACCTTTAACCTTTGACCCACAGTTTAGGGGTCATGTGGATGTTTGTGACATCACCGTGATGTCAGCTGTCAGTCAAGCCCTGTGTCCTGGGTCTGTGTCCTCTGTGTGTCCTGTCTCTGTGTCCTCTGTGTGTCCTGTCTCTGTGTCCTCTGTGTGTCCTGTCTCTGTTTCCTCTGTGTGTCCTCTGTGTGTCCTCTGTGTGTCCTGTCTCTGAGTCCTCTGTGTGTCCTCTGTGTGTCCTGTCTCTGAGTCCTCTGTGTGTCCTCTGTGTGTCCTCTGTGTGTCCTGTCTCTGTTTCCTTTGTGTGTCCTCTGTGTGTCCTGTCTCTGTTTCCTCTGTGTGTCTCTGTCAAACAAAGACAGACAGAAACAGTCAGAGACACACAGAGGACACACAAAGACAGATAGAGACAGTCGGAGACACTCAGAGACAGACAGAGACACAGAGACACACAAAGACAGACAGAGACAGTCAGAGACAGTCAGAGACACACAGAGACACACAAAGACACAAAGACAGACAGAGACAACAACAAACACCTAATCAGAGGACTATTTTTAATATTTCTCAGTAATTTATGATAGTTTATGTCTCCCGTTATGTCCAAACTGGGACATCTTTGTATTTTAACTCTGTCCTGCTTGGCGTCCCGTCCTCAGTTTGTCCTCAGGTCCAGCTCGTCTCACTGATGTTGTGAAATATTATTTTGTATTAAATAGTTTTATGATTTGGAGATTGTCCACATTTGTGACAGAATCATGTTTTTGGAGTCAAACAGCTGATCGACAGACATGAAACATTTGTAAAAAGAAAAAAGAAAACTTCAGCGTTCATTATTTGTTTTTTTCTGTAAAATAACTTATTTAATATAAAATCAGCGTGATTATAAATAAGGATTTTTTTTATCTATTTTGGGGATTATTGTCTATAATCTTCAATTTTAATAATAAATTTCACGGTTCGATTTTCTTTTTTCGTTTCGGTGACTTCATGCCGTGTTGCTCATTTCCTTTTTCCCACATTTTGAAAATACATCTCAGATTTCAGATGAAAGACGCCTGAACTAAAGGGTTAATAATCAAACAAATCAATAACTTCAGTCTGAAAACGGAATATTTATATTAAAAAAGTCTTTTTCTCTGACTGAGAATCAGCTGAAGTGATGAAGATTAAACCTCCTCTTCCTCTTCCTCTTCTTCTTCCTCAACGAACTGCAGCTGCGGCCGACAGGAAGCAGTGCATTATGGGTTAACCATGAGAGGTGGGACCTTTGACCCCTGACAGGAAATGAGCCGTCCCTCCTGACCTCACCTGCGCGGCGGCGCCTCAGAAATCTGAAGGAGATAATCACCTCCTGTCACCCATAATGCACTGCAGTTGTAAATCTGCCCGCTGTCAGTCGGGCCGGAGGGTCCCGGTTACTACGGCGACCACAGAGCGGCTGGCGATGAGGTCATAGAGCGGCGAGTAGGCCGCGTGCGACTGAAGCAGCAAACGGTTCAACAGTCAGCCAACTAAAACGTCGAGACGACGACATTGACGCCGCCGGCAGTTTGGAGGCAAAAAACATCCTCAAAAATTATTCAGAGAAAAAAAAATCACCCACATATTAAACTAGTTTTGAAAAAGTGCCAAAAAGTTTTTAAAAAATACTCAAACAAAACAACAACAAAAAAAATCATCAAACATTTTCAAAAACAAAAAAATCACCAAAATTTCAAACAAACAAACAAAAACAGTTTTCCTTTAAAAAAATGTTGGTCAAGCCACGCCCCCAAAGTCCTGCGATCCCACAGAAAACTGCTTTAAATAAGCTAAATAGACTCAGTTAAATTAGTTAAATAGACTCAGTTAAATTAGTTAAATAGACTCAGTTAAATTAGTTAAATAGACTCAGTTAAATTAGTTAAATAGACTCAGTTAAATTAGTTAAATAGACTCAGTTAAATTAGTTAAATAGACTCAGTTAAATTAGTTAAATAGACTCAGTTAAATTAGTTAAATAGACTCAGTTAAATTAGTTCACTAACTAACTTATTCTCAGAAATGTTTCTTTTCATTGTGTTTTAAACACACGTGTTGTTTACAGTCTGAAATCAAATTATGTGCGGACCTTATATCTTTATATCTTTGTTCGTCTCAGACGTGTTCGTCTCTGGCGTGTTCGTCTCGGGCGTGTTCGTCTCTGGCGTGTTCGTCTCTGGCGTGTTCGTCTCTGGCGTGTTCGTCTCTGGCGTGTTCGTCTCTGGCGTGTTCGTCTCGGGCGTGTTCGTCTCTGGCGTGTTCGTCTCTGGCGTGTTCGTCTCTGGCGTGTTCGTCTCTGGCGTGTTCGTCTCTGGCGTGTTCGTCTCTGGTGTGTTCGTCTGGCGTCTCTGGGCGTGTTCGTCTCTGGCGTGTTCGTCTCTGGCGTGTTCGTCTCTGGCGTGTTCGTCTCTGGCGTGTTCGTCTCGGGCGTGTTCGTCTCTGGCGTGTTCGTCTCTGGCGTGTTCGTCTCTGGCGTGTTCGTCTCTGGCGTGTTCGTCTCTGGCGTGTTCGTTCCTGTCAGTTTTTTCGGCGGGTGGAGCCGTGTATCTGCTGCCTGAATGGCTCATTTGGAAAAACAGAACAAAAGTTGCTGTATGTATTTTTGGTGTTAAAGGGTTAAATAAATGTGCAGAGAAATAAAGAAAAGTCAGAAACTTTCCTGACATGTTTCTAACTTCTTCTTCTTCTGTGTTTGTTTTTCCGGTGCTGCTTCCTGTCGGCCGGCTGCTCCTCTGAAGGTAAGAAAGTGACGTTACGTGGTCTGATTTGGCGTTTCAGCGTCGATGTTTCTGATGTTAAAGTTGGAGATGAGCGAAGAGTTGAGGAAACTGAGTCTGCACAACACGCCGTTCAGACGTCTTCAGCAGACTCTCCTTTGTGTTTAAAACAATAATGAAATCAAATAAACAGAATTAAGTAAACACTAATGTCAAGATGAGGAAACGTATGGCCCAATTAGGAAATGAAAGAAAACAAATCGAAACATGTTTATAAATATACATTTTAACAAAAGAGGAAAAAAAAGATGTTTCATTCATTTTTTAAGTAAAACTGTCCAACATTTGTTCCAGCTTCTTAAATGTACATTTTTGGCCTTTCTTTGTTATTTATGACCTCCGCTGTTGTTGTTGTTGTTGTTGTTGTTGTTGTTGTTTGGCGCGTGTTTATGTCAGATGTGATGGTTTGTCTTCGCTGTGATTGGTCGGCTGAAGTGACAGCAGGAAAGTTTCCATCACAGATCTGATCAAAACTTCATCAATATTTTCGTAAATGTGCTAAAACTCAACGTGGAGCTGACTGTGTTTAACTGACTGAAGTCATGTGACTTCTCCTCTGGTGATAACATCCCAGTAACCATGGCGACGGATGTTCAAAACATCAGCAGCTTTATTTCTATTGCAGCCACACTAGCCGTCATTATTTCAATCCAAGGCCACAGCGTCACGTGACCTCACAGCGTCATGTGACCTCACAGCGTCACGTGACCTCACAGCGTCATGTGACCTCACAGCGTCACGTGACCTCACAGCGTCACGTGACCTAGAAAAGACTAAATAGTGTCTTGACTGCAGTTTATATGGAGGACAGACTTTATGTGAAAAATGGGAGGTTTTCTCAAAAATTGACTTTTTTCATTAGACGTATCTTATAATTGCAATATCCTCCTCCTCACCTCCTCTCTCCTCCTCACCTCCTCTCTCCTCCTCCTCTTCTCCTCACCTCCTCCTCCTCTCCTCCTCTCCTCCTCTTCTCCTCACCTCCTCCTCCTCTCCTCCTCTCCTCCTCACCTCCTCCTCCTCCTTGGGCTGTAAATCCACCTCCTGCTGGATGAAAGGAGGTGTCGGAGCGTGCGACGTGGCGAAGCGTTAAATCCGTCGTAGAGTTCATCAAACGGCGCTGAGGCATGACCTCATCAGAGACAGGAAGCAGTCACATCCAATCAGCACGCAGCTCGTTCTCATGAATCAGTGAGGTCATGCGGGACAGACAGCAAACACAGAGGTCAAAGGTCACAGAGACCACAACAAACACTGAGGCAGCTGACCAATCAGAGGTCAGGGCTCCTCTGCGGGGGGCGCCGTGGAGCCAATCACAGCAGAGGAAGAAACAGCTGGAAGGTTTTCTACCTTTCTGCGAACGTTTTGAGCCGTGTCTGAAACAGACACATGTGCAGAGGTGAAAGTGACTTCTTTAGACTCTACAGACGACTTTGTGTTAGTTTCAGCTTTAATCAGACTTTGGATGAATTATTTAGAAACAGCAGGACGCATCGCTCCGTGTCTCATCCGACGCCGCTGAGCTCTCATTATTATTACCAGGGGCAGATGTAATGTTTTGGGGGCCCGGGGCCACAAGCACATGAGCTTATTTTCAGCCTTTCTCTAACTGTGAATGTCGGCAGGCTGTCGGCAGCTATAGGAGAAGTAGGCCGACTCAAAAGTTTTTAATTCCTGAGTAAAATGATTAACAGCACAGAAGTTTGACAGAAGCTGAAGTCAGAGTCCTGCAGTCAGGAGAGGTTGGACTATTATCAGCACAATGTGCTTCAATTTACCTGAAGTTTGTTTCAGATGGAGCTTTTCATTTTTATATAATGATGGAAAGTAAATAATAATAAATCAGATGTTTATTACTCTCCAACACACCATGGTCACATGACACTGTGTCAGTGAACTATGAGGACAAAAAACAAACCACAAAAAAAGAGCAAAATAATCAATCTTTGATCGTAATCAAAGTAAAATGTTCAGTTAATGGTGATATTGATTTGAGGTTTGAGGCTCGGACCTTTGCTGGGAGGACATTTTAGTACCTGGACCTCTGTGAGTTTTAGTAGAATAGGTCCTCCAGCTGGTGATGCTGTTCTACAGTATATTTGTCATGTTCAATGTCTGACAGAAAATAAATATTTAAACCAAAATTTACCTGATGATATCTTCATATCTCACTGAGGAGTCAAAGGAACCTTTAAGCTCCACAGAAACACTGATTTGATGGATATCAAGATATATCGATATCGACTGATATGAAAAAACTTATCGTGAAAATCTTTTTTCCGTATCTCCCGGCTCTACTTTAAATGAGTGTTTAGGGCATTTCAGCAGTGACAGTGAATATGTTTAACGAGAGTTGGTGTATCCAGCAGTGTCGGTGGTGACAAATGTGTTTGGGAGTTTGGAGTTTTGGGACAACGTGAGCCACGTTTGCAGCAACTATGACAGATATTTTTTGAATAAGAGTTGGTGAGGTTTCCCAATATGTGGTGACAAAGTGTTTTTTTAAGAAAAAATGAGAGTTGCTGACATTTCAAGCCATGTTTGTAGCGAGCAAAGTGAGTATTTTTTAACAAGATTTTGGCCCACAAAATGCACTTTCAAATCAGGCTTTAAAAGATATTATACATTAATATGACTTTCTGCTTTCATTGATTTTTTTTAACCATCATCAGTCCTAATCATAAATATCAAATATTCATTCATTTTTAGAATTTTAACCCTTTAAATGCCAGGTTTTTGTCATGATGCCACCATGTTTTTAGATGAATAATATGAATGATGTTGAGTCGCCTCCAAAAAAAATTAATAAACTGAGAGAAAAAACCACGAAGTCGAGTTTTCGTTTCGTCGTTTTGTTTGAAGTCGTCAAACTTCAGTACACTGAGGTCACAGGTCGCTGAGGGGTCAGAGGTCAGTCAGAGGTCGTCTGCGTGTTTTTCCCTGTGCTCTGACTGCCAGGCTCGGCAGCGGGGAGTAAACTCTGCAGCTGATTGGTCGGTCAGAGGGCCAGAAGACAACAACAGTGGCGTCTGTCCAGCAGGGACGCAGCGCGGGGACAGAAGCCGTCTCTCTGGTGTCTCCTGGCAGGATTTGTGTTCAATATTAATGAGCGGTCAGATTAGCAGAACTCCCAGCAGCCACCGGGGCCGTGTAATCCGGGCCGTGTCGAGGTGCTGATAAGAGCGAGCGGGGGTCCGCTGTGGCCCCTGGCAGGAGCTGAGGGGACGCTGCCCCCCCGACCCCCCCACTGACGGCTTCAACACAGAAATATGTTGAAGAGCAGGAAGTGAAGAAGCCCAAAATTTAACGCTGTTGGATTTGGATGATCTGTTACGACATGTTCAATGCTTTTACTTTGAAAAACACGTTTTGAGATCAAATTTCTGTTTTTATTTTAATTTCGACTTTAGTTTTGGGTGTTTCTTCATATTTCTTTAACCAAAGTTAGTTTGGTTAGTTAGTCAAATAGTTTGGGATCATTTCCTGTCTTTGTAGCAACCAAAGCGGGTCATTTTTTCAATAACGTTTGAGAAATTTCCAGCTCCAGTGATAGTTTAGGAATATTTTAACTTCAGGAGGTTGGGATGATTTCCAGAATGATGGTATTTTTAACAGGTTTGGAACATTTTCAGCGCTATTATTTTGACGAGCGTTCAGGACATCTCAGGCCTTGTTTGCAGTGGACAAACTGTGAATTTTTTTAAGAGTTTTGGACATTTTCAGTCCCATTTGTAGCAACCAAACCGGCTAATCTTTTAAATAAAGTCTTAAACATTTCCATATCTGTTCGTAGTGATCAAACCAGGAATCTTTTTTGGACATTTCCCATCTTTGTGGGTTAAAGTGGGCGTTGTTGTACAAGAGTTTGGGACATTTCCAACCGTGTTAGTCGCATCCAAACTGGGTATTTTTCAACAAGAGTTTAGGGAGTTTTAGGCCATATTCGTAGCAACTGAACTAGGTATTTTTAACGAGAGTTTGGGACATTTCCCGTCTTTGCAGCAGCTGAATTGAGTATTTTTTCAGGTTCAGGAAAATTTCCGGTTGTTTTAGTGGCGACAAAAGTATCGTTTGAGATCATTTTCTGCCATATTAGTAGCGTCCAAACTGGATATTTTTCATGGTCAGGACATTTTAGCGACCAAACTATGTTTATTTTTGCAAGAGTTTGGGACGTCTCCAGTCCTGTTTGTACAAACAAACCAGTTTTTTTTTTTTTAAGGAGAATTCGGGACATTTCCAGCAGTTTGACGTGTGTTGGTTTCCCAGTTGGAGTTGAATCATCAAGAGTAAAAATGAACGATAAATCACAGGAAATTGTCAGAAACGAGCGTTTGAGCGCTGAAATGCGTTTTCGTGTTACGAGATTGAGATCAAGGCGGCCATCAGAAATAAACATCGTCAGGAAGGAGAGTTTAATCTCAGACTGATCGTTTTTATTGAGAATCTCGTAAACGCTTTAGAGTTTCAGCGGAGCGGTTTACAGACTGAGGTGTTGAGCTGTCATCGTGTCGGGACGGATTTCCTCTCAGACCGGATCTGAGTGAGACTTCGTCCTGCTGGAGGATCTTCAGAGGAACGTCTCCGTCCTCTCAGGGAATTCTGGGAATGATGGCAGCTATTGTTGACTGCAGCGTGTGATTGGTGGAGCGTATCGACCGCTGACAGCCGGGACAAAGAGAGGGGGGGTCAACCAAGTAGAACTAATCCACCTCCTCCGACCCCCCCCGAGCCCCCCTCTGACCCCCCTCTGACCCCTCTGACCTCCCGGCGGCTCGGAGGGTCACAAAGAACTGAAACCAGATTTTGGCTCCAACTGAAACGGTTCAGGTCTTAAATGTTATCTGGAGACACTGCAGGGCGAAGACCTCCATCAGGGACAAACGTCGCCTCTCACAACGTTAACGTCAAAAAAAAA
The DNA here is from genome assembly GCF_026936395.1 of Plectropomus leopardus. Lineage (NCBI taxonomy): Eukaryota > Metazoa > Chordata > Actinopteri > Perciformes > Serranidae > Plectropomus > Plectropomus leopardus. Next base: position 38,815,305 of record NC_142180.1, on the reverse strand, counting down.
ATGTATCGCCTTCAGATTCAGATCGACTCCAAACACGAGTGTATGCGTCGCCGTCCGACGCTGCAGCCTCAAACATTCATGTGATTATAAATACAAAAAAATATTTTTTCAGATGTCCAAGCACCTTTTTAGGACTCCGTAAACTTGATTTTTGTTTTGAAATTTTGCTGGATAAAAAATTAAAATTTAAATGTCCGAATTCTCAGTCATTCGCTCTTTTCATGTAAAACTCTTTAAGCTCTTAACTTTTAAAATCTCATTTCGGGATTGTTATTATCAGTAGTATTAACAGCAAAATGAGCCACAGTAATAATAAATGTAATTATTTAAAAATTCTCATGTTTTACTTAAAAGGTGACAAACTGCACAATGTTTTAAAATTAGATTAAATTACATCAAAAGATATATATATATATATATATATATATATATAGAGAGAGAGAGAGAGAGAGAGAGAGGTTTGACTTTTTTTTATAAAATTAAAACATTTTGCAAGTAAAAATGATAAGCTACAATATATGTACATATCTCTCTCTATATATGTATATATATATATATATATATATATATATGTGTGTATATATATAATAGCCGTAGTATTTTTGAAGAGCTTTACTGAAAACGTACTCCGGGAAAACTCAGTTTATTTAAACTGAAGCGTTTAATGAAAAAGTTTCATATTTTTTAAATATTCTTCAAAACAGAAAGAAACATTTCAGCCTGAATATTAAAGTGTGTGTTTATAATGAATGATTAGGCTGAATTACAACAATAAAAAGTATTTCAAACATAATAAAAGTCTGATATAAAATCATACGTGAATCATAATTATTGTATTAAGAAATATAGAAATAGTCATTTTAAGTTTTTACTCATATATAAATGATTTGTAGCCTTTATTCTTTTATTTTCCTCTTTACGTGATTTTTTTTAAATGCCCTGGTCTCATCTTAAATTTGACATTTTGTTTTTTGGAGGAAGTAAAAAAGTCCAATCTGGAGTGAAGTAAATATTTATTATTAAATCAAAAATGTTCCTGAAGCTATACATTAATGTAACAACTGCCACCGATTCTTTTTATTATTGATTATTTTGAACTGATGTTTTCAGACAAAACAAACATTTTTCCTTATTTTAGAAACCAGATTTTTCAGTTTAGTTAGTTAGTTCACTGAAACATTATATTTTTGACGTTCTGCAGACGGACTGACGGTTTGGTGAATGAATCAGAATCACTGCTGACGTGTCGACGTTTTCTGCGAATGAAAAAAACAACTAAATCTCAAATTTGAATTCTTGAAACTTCATGAGCTGAGTTTTATTTTTCTGCGTCCGTCTGGTAAATGTTTCGTGCGGAGCTGAAGCTGAAGCTGAAGTGACACCGTAAACTTTGACCCGCGAATCATCACTTAGTTCTCGTCTGCAGCTCTCGGGTTAGTTTCCTCACACGAGCTTTTATTTTGTTAAATCAGACTGAAAGCACGGAGTGAATCTTCGTCGCTCTGATCATCTCCACAGTAAAAAACGAAAAAAAAGTCGCGGAGGACGGAGACGACGGAGAGAACAGATTCACACTCGAGTGTTTTCCAAAAATAAGGCTCGCTTTGCACGTGCTCAGTCTGTCTCTGCAGAGCTGTGAGGTTTCACGTTTCACACTCCAGAGGGCAACAAATCAAATGCTGTTGACCTCCGACCTTTCTCACACACACACACACACACACACACCGTCAGCACAGCATTGAGTCTGAGAGTTTGACTTTAATTTGAAACTTTATTTAAACCAGCCGATCGGCCGTCTGGTTCCTGTCTGAACATGAATCATTGTCTCAGTTTGTGTGTTTGAATAGTGAAAATGCTCAGTTTGGGTTCAGCAGAGCAGCTGAGGCCTCACAGATGGAGATTTCGGGGGGGACGTGTGCCCCCTGTTATTTACAACTTTTTTCCCCCAAATAAAAACTTGAGAGGAACAGAGGACTTTTATTTTGACAAAAATTAAGACATTTGTACCAACAGGTGACGCAGAACGTTTGGGATGCACCGAAAAACCGAAAAATTTGCAGCTCAGCTCCTACAATAAGTCTAAACACACTGTGCACTGTGGAAACTAAATAGTTACATTCAGACTGTTCAGGTCCAAAAATGCTCCATTGAAACCCATTCAAACTGACATTTTTGATCCCACAGCCATCAGAGCAGAAAAACAGGACTTGTATTATTTCTGGGTGTCATTCTGGGCTTTTGACTCTGAATTTGTCATTTTGACTATTTTCCACCTGATGAGGTCATTTTGACCATATTTGGCATATGGAGGAAATACATGCTATTTCCACTAGGTGACCTGTCACAGTCAATGTAGCTGCTGATCACTGACATATCCCAGACTGTCAGCAGCTACACTCACACACTGACATATCCCAGACTGTCAGCAGCTACACTCACACACTGACATATCCCAGACTGTCAGCAGCTACACTCACACACTGAGGAGGAGGACACTCAACATCATTCATATTATTCATCTAAAAACATAGCGGCATCATGACAACCTGGCATTTAAAGGGTTAAAATTCTGAGAATGAACGAATATTTAATATTTATGATTCGGACTGATGTTTGTTTAACAGATTATCTAAATAAATATAGAAAATCAGACCTGTATATATGTATATATATATATATATATATATACACACACACACACATATATGTGTATATATATATATATATATATATATATGTATTTTATATCTGTATCTTCCACCAGTCGGCCATCACGATAAAAGACGACAGAAAGAGTCATTTTCGCTGCAGCAGAGAGCTGATGGTCTCTGCAGTTAGTGTGTGTGTGTGTGTGTGTGTGTGTCGGCATGAGCAATTGACCAAAACAAGTCAGAAAATATCGGCGTATCAGATATCGATAAAAATTCACGCAAACATGTATTTATACATGTACACATCTGTGCAAGAATATTCATCAAAATGCAGGAAATTAAGTTTTTGACACATTTTTTGGAGGATCTGAGTTCCTTCATACTGTTGGTCACATGACAACGTTTATTCGTGTTTTTCACAGATCACAGATTATTTCGTCACGACTAAACTTCTCACACCTCAGAAACCACCACAATTCAATATTTGGCATTTTTGCCTGAAAAATGGAAAAAAAAATTAACTAAGAAGTCGTCGATGAATGTCTGTGGACGGAATCACAGTTCGAGACTGATGATGAAGCTGCGAGATGTTTCGTTTCCTGAAGATTTTTTCAGACTGACGAGACGCTGCAGCCGCAAAAGTAACTCTGACGCTGCGACACACACTTTTTCTGACAGAGTCACACTGGATCATAACGACAACGACAACAACAACGACAACAACAACAACGACAACGACAATGACAATCATAATAAATTCTGCAGTATTTTCTGTAGTTTCATATAATATTTGTGCTGTTTATGTTGCAGTATTTTCCGTTTTATACCTGCAGTATCCTTGTGTGTATTCCTGCAATATTCATGCAGCAGTCCTATAGTATTTGTGTAGTACTTTCTGTAGTATTCCTATAGTATCCATGTAATATTTTCTGTAGTAACCCTCTAATATTCATGTAGTATTTTCTATAGTAGTGCTGTAATATTCCTGTAGCATTTTTGCAGTAGTCCTGTGGTATTTTGTGCAGTATTTTCTGTAACATACCTACAGTGTCCCAGCATGAATTCCTGCAGTATTTTCTGTAGTCCTTCTGCAATATCCACGTAGTGCTTCCTATAGTATTTCTTTATATAGTTTTCTTGTAGAATGTTTTTGTTGTAGTTCTGTAATATTTGTGTAGTATATTCTATAGTTTTCCTATAGCATTTTCTGTAGTACTCCTGCAGTGTCCCTGTGTGTATTTTGGCAGTATTCCTTTAGTGCTCTTGTAGTATTTTCTGTATATACCTGCAGTATCCCTGTGTGATGTCCTGAAGTGTTCCCATAGTATTCTTTTCACAGTTTTCTGTGGATCCAAAAAATATTATTGCAATATTCCTGTAATATTTTCTGTGGTACTCCTCCTGTATCCCTGTGTGTATTTCTGCAGTATTCCTTTAGTATTTTCTGTACATTGATCTCTGATCAGTTAGGAGACATTTTTCTGCCTCAAATTTTAAACATTCAGAAAGAACCGCTCTTAATAATTATGATGATAATAATAATAATAATAATAATAATAATAATAATCAGTCAGTCGGTTGGGTCCGGAGGCTCTGGTGGGGACGGGGCGTCCTCTCAGTCTCTCTCCCCCCTCGGTGGCGGTGGGCGGGGCCCGGCCCCCCCTCAGCCTGCTGATTGGTCACGGTCTTGCTGCCGACACCTCAGCAGATCTCTGAGACCCTCAGACTGGTTCCCAGTGGCTGATCTGGGGTCAGAGTCAGAGCTGGTCCAGATGTGGAGCTGCAGCTCGGCTGTAAAATGACTAAATAAACTACTACTACTACTACTACTACTACTACTACTACTGCAGGAGATGTTCACAATAAAAGAGAGCAGCTGGTGACGGAGGAAAAGCAAAATTAAAACATTTTAAAATATTCAGAATCAATATGATGAATTCGTGTATTTGACCAGTGGCTCCCAGCTGGTGGTCCAAAAGTGGGTTTCTTTGATTTAAAGAAAACCTGCCAGTCAAACCTGAGGGCCCAGTGATTAACGCTGTCATTTTGGCGATTATGATCTCTGCGGACCTGAAGTGTGATTTTTCTGTGATTATTTTTTTTTCCGCCCAAAACTGGTAGACAAAAAGAAAATCACCATATTTTTAAAAAATAAAAAAAATCCACAAAAATAAAAAAATATTGTCCTCAAATCATCAAAGCAAACAACAATTTGAACAGAAAAAAACATTTTGTCAAATCAAATGGAATATTAAAATATCTATTATAATAACATTTCTGTGACGTGTGACCCTGAAACTCGACTCAACAGTTCACACGCTGCAGTGACTGAGCCGCACTCAGAGGTCAGAGGTCACTTTTCATTTCACTCGACAGCTCGCTGCGTCCACAGAACAACACGTGATTGGCCGTCTGCTGAGCGCCGTCGCCGTGCCGTCAGGAGTTTGTTTTAAAGACGATCTGCGGTCAACATGAACTGTGAGGAGGTTAAAGAGAAACTGAGCAGCTGCAGGACGCGTCAGAAAAAAAACTAAAACACTAAAAAGCTGCAGATTTAATGTGTGTGTGTGTGTGTGTGTGTGTGTGTGTGTGTGTGTGTGTGTGTGTGTAGACAGCATGTGGTGTGTTTTCTATATGTAGTTGAAGGTACCAACATCTGTCAGCACTGTAACATGACCTGTGTGTGTGTGTGTGTGTGTGTGTGTGTGTGTGTGTGTGTGTGTGTGCAGAGTCTCACTTTGCCTGCTACCATCTGTCCTGCTGCACACACACACACACACACACACACACACACACAGATAATCACGAGTAGGTTGGGTGTTTGAGCGTTTCGGCTGATCTGAGCTCAGTCTCACGTTTCTCTCCGATTATCGTGCTGCCTTCTCATGCTGCTTGGAAATGTCATTTTTACGAGTTACGAGCTCACAAACGCCACTCCCAAGTCGTAATTCTGAGTGAGAATTTGGGAAATTTCGTTGTGATGTTTGCGTGACGTTTCAGAGCGGCAGAAACTTCAGAAAGAAACAGAGTCAACAAGTGACGTTAAAAAATGATATATTTGGTTATTTTGTTCCTCGTAGATCTCACTTACTTTTAGTAGATTCACAGACAGACGGAGAGACACAGAGACAGAGAGACACAGACACAGACACAGACACAGAGACAGAGAGACACAGAGACAGAAGGACAGGCAGAGAGACACAGACACAGAGACAGAGAGACACAGAGACAGACACAGAGACAGAGAGACACAGACACAGACACAGACACAGACACAGACACAGACACAGAGACAGAGAGATCAGAGACAGAAAGACAGAGACAGAAAGACAGGCAGAGAGACACAGAGACAGAGAGACAGGCAGAGAGACACAGAGACAGAAAGACACAGAGACAGAGACAGACAGAGACAGAGAGACAGGCAGAGAGACAGAGAGACAGAGAGACAGACACAGAGACAGAGAGACAGAGAGACAGGCAGAGAGACACAGAGACAGAGAGACACAGACACAGAGACAGAGAGAGACGGAGACTGTGAGTAGGATGATCAGAAAACACCTCGAAGGGTTAACGTGGTGTGGACACAAACATTTGTCTCTGCTGAGACTCTGACACAAACTGAAGCGTCTCTGAAGAGTTAAACTGTTTTCCTCCTAACGAGCTCACTCTGCCATCTGATTGGTCCGTTTGTTAATGAGCCAAGAGGAGACGACTAATTATCCTGACGAGTGTGCGTGTGTGTTTGTGTGCGTGTGTGTGTGTGTGAGAGATGTGTCAGTGTTTCTTTATGAGGCTCTGGAGAGTTTGTGTCTCCGCTGTGAGTCTCACAGGACTCAGAGCAGCAGGTGAGGTCCACCTGTGTGTGTGTGTGTGTGTGTGTGTGTGTGTGAGACCTCTGTGACGGCGTCTCTGTGAATGATGTCACTGTGAAACAACTTTATTTAAACAGAACTTTTCTGAACTACAAAAAAATGCTGACTCCTCCAGAGTTTCAGATTAAAAGTCTTCTGCTCTTACTGTAGAGGCTTTTATTGTGAAAAACAAAAATCTGCAGCCTCAGTGTGAACAGAGGTCAGAGGTCACACTGTGTGTGTGTGTGTGTGTGTGTGTGTGTGTGTGTGTGTGTGTGTGTGTGTGTTTCTCTGTCAGGACTGATTTTTGGAGCATGGCCTCCTCTCCCATGATGCACCTCTCCACCTGTCACAGTCCATCTGTGTCGGTCAGAGCTGCTCACACACACACACACACACACACACACACACACACACACACACACACACACACACACTCCTTTGGCTGACAGCTCTGATCGTCTCTCTCTCGGTTGCCCCAGCGACCGCGTCCCGCTCCGTTAGTCCGTCTCGATTGGCCGAATCTGCCTGCCAATCAAACACACTGGCCATGTCCCCGCCCCCCAGAGACCTGCAGCCAAACTCCTCCTCCTCTCCTCCTCTCTCCTCTCTCCTCTCTCCTCTCCACTCCTCCTCCTCTCTCTCCTCCTCTCTCCTCCTCTCTCCTCTCCTCTCTCCTCTCCTCTCTCCTCCTCTCTCCTCTCCTCTCTCCTCTCCTCTCTCCTCTCCTCCTCCTCTCTCTCCTCCTCTCTCCTCCTCTCTCCTCTTCTCTCTCCTCTTCTCTCTCCTCTCCTCTCTCCTCTTCTCTCTCCTCTTCTCTCTCCTCTCCTCTCTCCTCCTCTCTCTCTCTCCTCTCTCCTCTCTCTCTCCTCTCTCCTCTCTCTCTCTCTCCTCCTCTCTCTCCTCCTCTCTCTCCTCCTCTCTCCTCTTCTCTCTCCTCCTCTCTCCTCTCTCCTCCTCCTCTCTCCTCCTCTCTCTCCTCCTCTCTCCTCTCCTCTCTCCTCTCCTCCTCCTCTCTCCTCCTTCTCTCTCCTCCTCAGTGACAGTGCTGAGGTGAGCAATAATAAATCGTGTTTCACAGATTACAGCAGCCAATCAGCTTTAAGGTTTGAACACCAGCAGGAAGTGGAGCAAAGGTCGACGAGTGTTGACACGTTTTCACCAAAGTGATGAATTTTTAGAGACTCGTTTTATATAAATTAATCAGCTCAGAGGAGAGTTTAACACAGAGGAGGAGGAGGAGGGAGGAGGAGAGAGGAGGAGGAGGAGGGATGAGGGTTGCATGTTGTCCGTTTTATGCTGTGAAATGAGACGAGTGAGGAGGTGATGGCGGTGCATTTTAGTGCATTTTAGTGCATATTAGTGCATATTAGTGCATTTAGACTCATTTTAGTCTCTTTTCTTCTTCCTGTTGTGATAACTGTGTGTGTGTTGATGCATGTGTCCTAAATGTAGTCCAGATTGTGTATTTGAGTGTAATCAGTGAATTTGCAGCTCAGCTCCTACAATAAGTCTAAAATACACTGTGGAAACTAAATAGTTACATTCAGACTGTTCAGGTCCAAAAATGCTCCATTGAAACCCATTCAAACTGACATTTTTGATCCCACAGCCATCAGAGCAGAAAAACAGGACTTGTATTATTTCTGGGTGTCATTCTGGGCTTTTGACTCTGAATTTGTCATTTTGACTATTTTCCACCTGATGAGGTCATTTTGACCATATTTGGCATCTGGAGGAAATACATGCTATTTCCACTAGGTGACCTGTCACAGTCAATGTAGCTGCTGATCACTGACATATCCCAGACTGTCAGCAGCTACACTCACACACTGACATATCCCAGACTGTCAGCAGCTACACTCACACACTGACATATCCCAGACTGTCAGCAGCTACACTCACACACTGACATATCCCAGACTGTCAGCAGCTACACTCACACACTGAGGAGGAGGAGACTGAGAATTATTCTTTTTTTTTGTCTAAAAACATGGCAGTATCATGACAAAAACCTGGGGTTAAAATTTTAAGGGTTAAAATTCTGAAAATTAAATGAATATATAATATTTATGATTAGAGCTGATGTTGGTTAATAAAAATAAACTGAATGAAAGTAGACAGTCATATGGATGTATATTTTTATGGCTTGACTTTGTGTGCAGAGTGAGTGTGTGCGATATTAAAGTAGGATAAATAAAGCATTTTATTTATAGGCACCTTACAGGACACAGTTAAAAACAAGCAGTAATGCATTTAAAGGTTATAAATTAAAACAATAATTTACATAAAATGATACGTTAATATAACAACCTGACAAAATCAGTCACACAAACAAGGTAAAAATTCACTATTTAAAAAATCAGCGTGAAAATGCTTTCAAACAGGATTTGAAGAAGGAGTGAATCAATACTCTGAATGTGATGAGGGACAAAGGAGGAGGAGAAAGAGGAGATGGAGGGAGGAGGAGGACAAGGAGGTGATAGAGGGAGGGTGAGGGTCTCATGTCCTCCGTCTCGTGTCTTTGGCTGTCTTTGGTTTTTTAAGACTTATGTGGACGCTTCTTGATCCATCATGAAACAAGAAGTTGTCCTGGAAAAGTTGTGAATTTGCACAAATCCACAACTTTTCCAGGAAAACTTCTTGTTTTCCAGGAACCTTTTGCACGCTTTGTTTTTGCAGGCAGGTCTTTGTTTGGATTTGGAAACAGCCTGGAAGAAGCATAGTTTTCCAGGCCTTCCAGGATATGTGGGTGCTCTAGAAAACCCAGGTCCTTAAGGACTTTCCAAATGTTGGGAACGTCCTGTTGATTTAATTTGTCTCAACCTTCCTCCTCCTCCTCCTCCTCCTCTCTGTGACTGACAGCTGTAAAGATAATGGAGGGCCACTCGGGGTCCTGGGGGCCAACAGGGGTCACCTGACCCACATGATGGGGGCGGGGTCAGTGTGTGTGTGTGTGTTTGACAGGCGTCATCTCTCAGAGAGGAAACACAAAGAAGCAGCTTCACCTCTTTGTTTCTTACTTGGGGCAATGACACGGGGGTGTGTGTGTGTGTACGTGCTTTTGAATGTGTGTGTGTGTGTGTGTGTGTGTGTGTGTGTGCACGTGTGTGTGCGTGTGTGTGTACGTGCTTTTGAATGTGTGTGTCTGTGTGTGCGTGTGTGTACATGCTTTTGAATGTGTGTGTGTGCGTGTGTGTACGTGCTTTTGAATGTGTGTGTGTGCATGTGTGTGTGTGTGTGTAGCAGACCAATGCCATTTTAAAAGGTATTTTGTTGATTTTATTATATGATAAAATTAAATGTGAAATACAATTTTAACCCTTTGTAACCTGCAGCGACTCACTTTTCTTGTGCTGCTCTCAGACGCCTTGAACAGATATTTCAACCTTTGACCTCTGAGCACATTGTTGTGATGTTTTTCAAAAACATGAAAAAATTAGTGGAAATAAATTAGAAGCTTCAGAAAATTATTATTTTTAAAAAAGTTAGGGGAAGAAAAAAGCTATCTGAAAACTGTAATTATCGATAATTATCATGATTACATTTTTTAAATGATGTTACTAAATTAAACATTTCTTTAAAAAAAAAATCAGGTAATTTTCTTTTGCTTTTTACTAATTTCTTGCTAATTTTTGGGTTATTTCTTCTGTCTTGACTTTTTCACATGTTAAAGAAACTGAACTGATGCTCCGTTTTCAGACAAAATCTGATGCAGGTTTTCAAGGGTTAACCTGAAGCTGAACAAGACTGACAGGCTAACAGTTTTCCCCCGCTTCCAGTGTTTGTGCTAAGCTAGGCTAACACACACAAACACACACACACACACACACACACACACACACACACACGTTGAGTTCATCATGAGTCGCCGTGGTAACCAGAGACAAAGAGACTGGAGTCGTGTTACCGTGAACATGTGGCGGCTGCTGCAGAGTGTGTGTGTGTGTGTGTGTGAACATGATCTCACATACTCTGAATATTACACGGCTCAGGAATCTGTCGGCTCTGTAACGGCTGTCAGTACGACTGAAACGTTCCTGCAGACACTTCAACGTGTTCGACTGATCCTTTAACTGTCACACTCAGACTGCTGCAAAATGCAAAACACACAACAACAACAACAACAACAACAACAACAACAACAACAACATAAGTGTGGACGCAGAAGTCAATGTTCAGTAAATCCTTTCTGATATTCAGCTGAACCCAGAGAAAAGATATTAAATCTTCAGGCTCATTAACTTTTGTTTTGTCTGGATTTGACATCTGTAGCATCTTGTAAAAAAGTTGGACCAGATGTTTTCCTCAGAAATCAGCCCTAATTTTCAAAGAAATAAATATTGACCAATTGTTTCAAGCTAAAAAACTAAAATTGCCAAAAATGATTTTAAAATAAAAATTTTAATAATAATAATAATAATAATAATAATAATAATAATAATAATAATAATAATAATAATAATAATAACAACATGCCTTCCAAAACCTGCTTTCTTTAAAATTTACTAACCATGGTTAAAGAAAAATCACCAAAATTTTTCTTACAAATCTACCGAAAAAAAAAAAAGAAAAAAACCAAAAAAAACCCCAAAATGTTTGAAGAAAAAAGAAAAAAAGCTGTAAATTAGGAAAAAAAAGCATCATCAAAATATTTTCTTTAAACTCAGCAAAAATTTAAAGACAGACAAAAAAAAAAATCAAAAATCTTTCAAGATAAAAAAAATATTTTAATGAAAACATGCCCTTCAAAGCAAAGGCATTTGTAACATATTTACAGAAAAAAAAATTGCCAAAATGTTT
>NC_142180.1:38706500-38799000 GCF_026936395.1 Plectropomus leopardus | reverse complement strand
CACACACACACACACACACACACATGCACACATGCACATGCACATGCACACACACACACACACACACACACACACACACACACGAATATTCAGTCACATGAAGTCTGATGAGTTTGTTTTCTGGGATGGATTGTTGGTTGATGATTGTCAGTAACAAGGAGGTGAAACTCTGTGACAGTGTGTGTGTGTGTGTGTGTGTGTGTGTGTGTGTGTGTGTGTGCTCAAGTGAATTATGGAAATAGTGTGACATTGACGGAGTGATGGAGAGACTTTCATGGAAAATTTAATTACTTAATTAAAAACTTTTCACGAGACTCTTTGTGTCTGGAGCTGACCTGTGAAGCATCGACTGTTATTGTTAAAATACCACAAATCCTGCTGAAAAAAAAAAAAAAAAAATTACCATATTACCTCAAATACTCGTCAGATCAGTAAAATATTGAGCAGACAGACAGACAGAACAGTTAGTGTTGATTATTTAAACTCTCTCTCACACACACACACACACACACACACACACAGGCATTAATGCACGGTTTCATGCGTTGGCTCTGTGTGTGTTCAGCTGAATATATATAATATAATATATACATCAGCGCTGTTTGCCGTTTCCTCTCGGGAGCGTCCCTGCTCCCTTGTTTCCTAGTTTTCCCGGATCCTGGCCGCAACCCTGGCTGTGCCCGATCGCTGTGATATCTGTGCTGGTGCTGTGATCCTGCCTTTGGTTGTGCTCGTGCTGTGGCTGATACTGATACTGATACTTTAACCCCCGCTCGCCCTGATCGTGCTCTCGGTCCTGGTTGCGCCGATGCTGTGATCATGTCTTTGGACACCTCCGTATCAATATATGCATGAGACTGTTATCAATATCATCACAGACCCACAGTCACCGTCAACATCATCACAGAGTGCATTTGATAATTTCACAACTACCGTTATTGTAATATGACATGCATCTGTTTCTATTATTGCTGTGCCTCTCTCCCCCTCTCTCCCCTCTCCCCTCTCCTCCCTCTCTCCCCTCTCTCCCCTCTCCCTCTCCTCCCTCTCTCCCCTCTCTCCCCTCTCCCCTCTCCTCCCTCTCTCCCCTCTCTCTTTCTCTTTCCTTTTTGCCACAATTGTATTTATTCATTTATTATTTACATCTATCGCTCGTCTGTTCGTCCTGGAAGAGGGATCCCTCATCATCCTCTGCTGCTCTTCCTGAGGTTTCTTCCTCTCTCCCCCCTCCTTCCCCTCTCTCCCCCGTCTCTTACAGGGGTTGTTTTTCGGGAGTTTTTCCTCGGGTGATGTGAGGGTCTGAGGGCAGAGGGATGTCGTACACTGTAAAGCCCTCTGAGGCAAACCACGTTTTGTGATAATGGGCTCTATAAATAAAAGTGACTTGACTTTCTGAGTTTTAATGTGATAAATTTTCGAGTCTTTAAACCGGAGCCACCTCATGCCTCCCAATCATCTAAAGGGAATTTAATTCTTTTATTTATTTATTTTTTTTGTTGAAATTTTCACCAAAACAATTACTCTGTTCACCAAAGACGATCGCTCACTCTGCCCGATCGAGCCGCACGTCCTGACGTATGACGCACGTGTGTATAACAAAAACTGTGTGACAAACAGGAAATGACCTCACTCTTCTTCTCCCTCAGGTTCTTCCGGGGAGAGTACACGGTGGAGGTGGCGATCAACGACTACCTGGACATTTACTGCCCGCACTACGAGTGGGCGGAGGCTGCGGAGCGCATGGAGCACTACGTGCTGTACATGGTGAACTACGACGGCTACACGACGTGCGACCACCACAGGAAGGGCTTCAAACGCTGGGAGTGCAACCGGCCGCAGAGCCCCAACGGACCGCTCAAGTTCTCCGAGAAGTTCCAGCTTTTCACCCCCTTCAGCCTGGGCTTCGAGTTCCGGCCTGGACATGAGTACTACTACATCTGTGAGTACTGCAGAGTATCACTGAGTACTGCTACATCTCTTGAATACTGGCGAGTACTGCTGAGTACTGCTGACTACTATTACATCTGTGAGTACCACTGAGTGCTGCTGAGTACTACTACATCTGTAAGTACCATCGAGCACTGCTGAGTACTACTACATCTGTAAGTACCATCGAGCACTGCTGAGTACTGCTGAGTATCACTGAGTACTTTAAATTTTAAATTCAATCCTGGATTTCACAGGGAGCCAGTGCAGAGAAGCTAAAACAGGAGAAATATGATCCCTTTTCTTGGTTCCCATTAAAACACGAGCAGCAGCGTTCTGCCCCGGCTGGAGAGACCTCAGAGATTTGTCGGGGCAACTGAATAATAGGGAGTTACTGATCCAGCCGAGAGGTGACAAATGTGTGCACTAATTTTCGGCGTCTGTTTTGAACAGGATATGTCTAATTTTTACAATGTTATGCAAGTGAAAGAAAGCCGTTCTTAAAGTTTGTTTTATATGGGAGGCAAAAGATAAATCCTGATCAAATAAAACTCCGAGGTTCCTTACAGTTGTGCTAGAGGCCAAGGTAATGCCATCTAGAGAAATTACATCCTTAGAAAAAGAATTTCTGAGGTTTTTGGGGCCAAGAACAATAACTTCAGTTACTACTGAGTACTGCTGAGTACTACTGAGCACTACTAAATCTATAAGTACCACTGAGTATCACTAAGTACTGCTGAGTACTACTACATCTGTGAGTACCACCGAGTACTACTGAGTACTACTACATCTATGAGTACTACGGAGTATCACTGAGTACTGCTGAGCAAAATTTTTCAAAAAATAAAAAACAGTCTGTTTACAGAAAAAACCCATTAAAATGTCATCTTTAAAGACAACCAAATTTTTAAAGATTTATTTATCTTTTCACAAATGGTGAAAGCAGTAAGGTCCAGGAGCTCCGCCCCCTCGGAGCACTGGACAAGATCAGCTGCCAAAACCAGAGACGATCGATAACTTTTATTGTTTACAAATATAACAGAGACGACTGACGACTGTTGCTGTTTACAACTATAACAGTATGTCACACTAAAGGCCCGCTCTGTTGGGTTAAAGCTCTTTTGTTTCTGTGATGCCGGCATGCTGTCTAAAGTCACACTCTGCAGACACATGATGCTGCCGTCGATTGGGACATCAGGGAGACTCTCTGTGCAGGCAAGAACAACTGGCTCACACACCTTTCCTTGAACTGATATGAGGTTTTCTATCCGCTCCACTGGTGAACATGTCACGGTGTTTTTCCTCCACAGAGAGTTTGAGAGTGATGTTTCGTGGTTTCACTTCATGCACATGTGTGAAATCACCACGTTTGTCAGCCGACATCAGATGACATGTTGGAGGTTTAAAACACAGAATCACAAGCTGCTGCCATTATGCTGTGTGTGTGTGTGTGTGTGTGTGTGCGCGCGCGCGCGGGGGTGCGTGTGCGTGTGTGTTTTCTGTCTAGACATAATTTGTCATTCAGTCTGGGAAAAATTTCCTAAATTGTGGCTCATTTAGAGCGAAACAGCTTCCAGCAGAGGAACAGGCAGTTTGTTTAAATGACACGTAATGACTGTGTGTGCGTGTGTGTGTGTGTGTATGTGTGAAACATGAATGAAACACCGTCTGTGGGTCAAACAGCTGCAGCTCTCTGAGTATCAGCGGAGAAAACAAAGAAACTCAAACACCAGAATCAGACTGTTTTAATAAAAAAAGGTCAAATGTTTCACAGTAAATACTGTACTGAAGTACACATGTGAGGTACTTGTGCTTCACCTGAGTATTTTCTTTTCATGCTATTATTGACTGCACTGCATCTGTCTGACAGAGTTTTTAAATCTGATATTTAGCTCCGAACAGTTTAAACAAGTCCGGCTGAAACCATCAATTCATTCATCAATTTGTCTATGAATTAATTAGTTAGTCAGTTAGTCCACTAATCAATAACCACATTTATCAATTAGCCCACTAATCAATAACCGCATTTATCAATTAGCCCCCAAATCAATTAGTAGATTAAAAGCAAATAAACTATTTTAATGTCTGAAATCCTTTTTTTTCTAAAAACATTTCATGATTCCAGCTTCACAAATGTCTCATTTGAATAATGTTAATAATTATAATGTGTTAGTAATATTGTTATTATTTTTATTTATTAGGAATAATGTTAGTAATTGTATTGTATTGGTAATAACATTAATCACGGTAACGCATAAGTAGTAACCTTAGTAATTGTAATGTATTCATAATAATGTCAGTAATTTGAACAAATTAGAAATAACATTACTAACTGTAATTTATCAGTAATCACATTAATAATTGTAATGTATTCGTAATAACATTAGGAATTGTAATGTGTCAGTAATAATGTTAATCACTGCACTATATTAATCATAATGGTAATCATTGTACTGTATTAATATTTATGTTTATCAGTGTAAGGTAGCAGTTATAATGTTAATAACTCTGACGTATTAGTAATAATGTTAGAATTATTAACACTATTACTATTGTGTCACAGTTACTAACAAAATTACTAATACATTACAGTTAATTGCATTATTACTAAAAGGTTACAATTACGAACTTATTTGTAATAGTACTAGTAATTGTGATGTTATAGTAATTATGTTAATAATTGTAATGTAATTGTAACAATATTAATTATTGTAATGTATAAGTAATAATGCAATTATTGTAATGATTGAGTAATAGTTAATTACTGTCATGTATTTGTAATAATACAAATTAAAGTTTCACTTTGGGCTCATTGTGAAGTTGATTAATAGAGAAAATAATCATCAGATGAATCCATTATAAAATAATTATAGTTATTAATTTAAAATGAGCTGTGTCCTGAACAAAATTCAACAGAAACATTCTGCTTTTCTGACAATAATTTCAGATTTGAATGTAAATAAGTCACCTTTACACTTTCACTACATTTTACAAACTTTTACTGAGAAAACATTTTGAACTTTTATAGAGTGACCGAATAGAGTATTTTTACTCTATGCTGTTAGGACTTTTACTTTAGTAGAAGATGTAAATATTTCTCCACCCCCGTTGACGTCTTTGTCTTTGTCTCTGTCTCTGTCTCATGTCTCTGCAGCGTCTCCACATCCAAACCTGGCTGGGAAACCCTGTCTGAAGCTTAAAATCTACGTGAAACCGACCAGTGAGTCTCGTTTTCTCTCATATCAGCTCGTGTTTTTGTCCTTTAAGTTTTTTTTCCATATGTTTGTATTTGTTGCATTTTCCCCGAATAACAATCAGTCATCATTTAAAGGAACAAACGAGTTTCAGCCTTTCACATTTTTAGACAACCAATGTTTTACTGACAGTCGCCATCTGCTGGTCAGAAGAAGTATAAAAAGTAAAAGTACTCACACTTATGAGCAGAAATACTCTGCTGCAAGTTACAGTTTTGCATTTAAATCTGAAGAAGATGTACGATGACATCTCAGTTACTTTTTTAATCACATGCTGTGCTGTGACTTTTTGACAACCTTTATGTAGATAGATCTTTATTTCAAACATGGCAAATAAAATCAGACAACAAATAAAAATAAAATAAAAACACAGGCAAAAAAACAACATCACATGCCCTCCGTACGTATGCAGTACACAAAGTATTTCATGTAGGAAAAGGAGCAGGAGGAAATAAATACAAATCCTACCCTCTTTTTCCAATTTTTATATACATATATAAACATATATACATACACAAATATACATATATACATACATACATACACACACATTTTGCCTATATAACATATTATACAATGACACATTAATTTTTGTACTATTCTATGATTTTTTCTGACTTTTTTAGCATGCTATATTGTGTGATATACATTTTAATGACTTTGTTTATAATATGCTATTTCAGTTAGTTAGTTTCACCGCATTTTTATGACATGATGACCTTTTTAAATATTTTTTAAATAACTTGCCATACTATATTTTTTATGACTTTTCAAACATAATATAAAGTGATGTTTTAAGTTTAAAAAAAAATACTATACCATGAAAACATTTTGATGACATAACCTTTTAAGATATATGTTTTTATAATATGCTACATTATGACAATTTCCCGTCATTTTATGACACAATGTATAATAACATTTTTAGATATATTTTTTATAACATGCTATACTGTGAAAATTTCATTAAGACCTTTTGAATAGATTTTTTGTATAACATGCAACACTTTGATATTTGTTATTTTTTTATAACATGCTATAGTTTGATGTTCTTTTTTAACATGCAGTACTGAGACCTTTGTTATGACTTTTTTAAAAAAAAAAAAAAATCTATATTATGACAGTTTTAATGACTTTCTTGTAAACGTACCAACTGAAATTTTATGACATTAATAACATGCTACACTATGAAATTGGTTGACTTTTTATGAAATTTTACACTCGGATGTTTTTTAGTGACCTTTTTATAACACAATACATGATACATGTACATACGTGATATGATATTTTTTATGTCTTCATTAATAAAATGCTATGCTATGATTTTTTTTAAATGTCTTTTTACAACATGCTGTTCTTCAAGATTCTTTGAGTTATTAATTACATGCTAATTCAATTTTATGACTTTTTGAAACATGCTTTACTGAGACTTTTTTACAATTTGACATTTTTATGAATTTATTATAACATGCTTTACTGTGACATGTTTTCATGCCACTCAGTAAAGCACGCTATAACATGACTTGTTATGCAGTTTTGAATGACGTGCTATATTATGACTTTTTTATGCTATTGTAGACAATATACTGTACTTTGACTTTTTTTATTTAAGATTTTTCTTTTTTGGGGCGGATTTTTCCCTTTTATGATGGGACAGTTGTAGCATGACAGGAAATGTGGGGGAGAGAGGGGGGATGACACGCAGCAAAGGGCCACAGGCTGGAATCGAACCTCCGGCGGCTGCAAAGCCTCGGCATGTGGGGCGCACACTGTAGCAGGTGAGCTAGAGGCCGCCCCTACTTTGACTTTTTTATGCTGTTTTTTGGATGGCATGCTATCATATGATGCTATGATATGTTGTCAGCTTTCTGGGCTGTGGATTAAACAGGAGACACACAGGAAAATGAGAAAATAGAGTGATTTATTAATTACAAGCAATCAAAAATAATTCTTTGTCTATTATCCTATTTATCTCGATCATGCCAAATAAAATAAGTTAAAAAGGAAACATAAGCAACAAAAACAATACCCGTCAGATATATTCAGTAAACAACATACATATTTCTTGCTCAAAAAGGCATATGAGAAAGTGAATACAGATCAAATAATGAATAAATATTCAAAATTTCTGCTCCAGAATTCACCATACACACAATTAAACTAAACAATAGCAAAGGCACTCAAAAGATACTGAGCGAAGAGACGGTGAGGAGAAAGTGACCGCTGAGCCATCTGACTGGGCCATCGAGTACCACGGGACCCTGATCGCACTCCTGAAATCTGCTGCCCTGAAATGACAAAACCATGACCAAAAATGATTTTTTAACAGTGAAAGCTTGACTTTTTCAACTGCTTGTCTCGCAAGCTGTAGTATGACTTTTTGGTGCCATTTTGGACCACGTTATATTATGATGTTTGTTTTTTCCCTGAAATTCTATACTATGACGCGTCTCCACATGCTACACTATGTGGTTTTCAACTTTTTTTTGAGCATATCAAATTTTGACTTTTTTCGCCATAGTATAGTATGATATTTTCACTCGTTTTTTCGACGTGCTACATCCAATTTAATTCAATTTTATTTATAAAGCCCATTATCACAAAACACAGTTTGCCTCAGAGGCTTTACAGCAGGCACCATCCCTCTGTCCTTAGACACTCACATCGACTGAGGCCGTTTTTTCGACATTCTGTACTATGACTTGTCTCAACATGCTATACCATTTCGTGTTTTAGCTGGTTTTTTGACGTCATATTTTGACATTTTAAGACATGCTATACTTTGTTGTTTTCGGTTGTTTTTTTCCCAACGTGCTATATCATGACGGTTTTGGCCGTTTTTTTAGACATACAATACCATGATGTGTCTTGACATGCTACACTTTGTGGTTTTATGCTGGACTTTGGACATATCATATTTTGCCATTTTTCAACGTATGGCAGCTCTCCTCTAAGAGTCTTGGTCTCCTCCTACTCAGACACTGGGACACAAGGTGTCTTTTTCTTTTCAGTGATGGATACTTTATTTTCACGGTTGACCAGACCAGGAGACAAACCCCCTGCCTCTCTGTCCGAGGGAGCATTTGCGGTCCGTCCTCTCTCGGGGGATTAAGGGTGGCACTGGGAGTAACTCTGGTACTACCCTCCCTTGGTTTTTTGTGAGATTTATTCACTTGTGGTCGGTCAAAGTCAAGCAGTAAACTGAAAGTTTGTTTTTGTCCTGCAACCTCTTTCTTTTTTGTCTTGTTTTGTCTTCTTAGCCACTCACCAGATTCTCAGAGGGATGAAAAGGCAAAAACCCAGGGATGGTAGACAAAGGTTAAAACTGCTCAAGGCAGGCTTTATTCAAAGATAAAAATGTCAGGAGTTACAGGAGTTACATATACTGTCTTACACAGAGTCTAAGCCAAAAGCACAGAAAGCACACACACAGTGATCTGTGGGTCTTCATCTGGAGTCCGCTGTGTCATCATCTCCCGACTCTCCGTCTCTCCTCTTTGGCTGGCGTTAGGATGGTGCGTTCAGGGAGAAACTTCCTCCTGCTGCTTGGGATTCATGTTTGGTTAGAGGCTTCCTCCTCCTGCTGTTGGGGAGTTTCCACCCCTCCACATGTGGTTTCCTATCAACGGTTGCTCAAACTGCTGCTGCTGCTGATTCATGAACATGTTAAACATGCTCATAAGCATGGGTGCAGCTGTTTGCATATTTATGAAGGGTCTCATCTCCCGAAGGGGGAATGAACAGCTTGGTTTAGGATCTGGGTTTGAGTTTCCATTCTTGTCTGATCTCCAAGCAGTCATACAGCATTGGCATTTTTCAAGTGTTTTTTCGACATGCCATATTATGGTGTTTTTGGCCGCTTTTGTAACAATCTATACCATGGCGTGTCTCGGCATGCTATTTTATGTTGCTTTATGTGGTTTGCAGCTGTTTTTGGTACATGTCACATTCTGACATTTTTCGCCATACTTTAGCCTTACTTTGATCATTTTTTTGACATGCTATTTTATGGGGTTGCTGGACGTTTTTAGATGTTTTTTCAACACTGTATACTATAACATGCCTCTACATGCTATACTAAGTGGTTTTCAGCTGTTTTTGGTATTTTTTTTGCCATAATATAGCCTTTTCATTTTCATTTCCATTTTTTCCACATGCCATATTATCTTTTTTATTGTCGCTTTTTTGAACTTTCTTTGCTATGTCATGTTTCAGAGGACTATTTTCTGTTGTTTTAACATGGTTTTCAGCTGTTTTTGGGACATGTCATGTTTTGACATTTTTGCCATACTATAGCCTTGCATCTTCGGTCATTTTTTCAACATGCTAAATCATGGTGTTTTTGGTCATGATTGAAACTTTTTTTGCAATGGCATCGCTAAACAGGCTATTTTATGTGTTTTAATGTGGTTTTAATCTGTTTTTGGGACATGTCATCTTTTGACATTTTTGCCATACTATAGCCTTGCATATTTTGTCATTTTTTCAATATGCCAAATTGTAGTGTTTTTGGCCCTTTTTGCAACTTTCTTTGCAATGTCATGTCTTGATCGGCTATTTTATGTGTTTTAACATGGTTTTCAGCTGTTTTTGGGACATGTCATATTTTGACATTTTTGCCATTCTATAGCCTTACATCTTTGGTCATTTTTTCAACATGCTAAATCATGGTGTTTTTGGTCATGATTGAAACTTTTTTTGCAATGGCATTGCTAAACAGGCTATTTTATGTGTTTTAATGTGGTTTTAATCTGTTTTTGGGACATGTCATCTTTTGACATTTTTGCCATACTATAGCCTTGCATCTTTTGTCATTTTTTCAACATGCCAAATCGTGTTTTTTTTGGTCATAATTGCAACTTTTTTTGCCATTGCGTCTCTCAACAGGCTATTTTATGTGTTTTAATGTGGTTTTAATCTGTTTTTGGGACATGTCATATTTTGACATTTTTGCCATACTATAGCCTTGCATATTTTGTCATTTTTTCAATATGCCAAATTATGGTGTTTTTGGCCCTTTTTGCAACTTTCTTTGCAATGTCATGTCTTGATCGGCTATTTTATGTGTTTTAACATGGTTTTCAGCTGTTTTTGGGACATGTCATATTTTGACATTTTTGCCATTCTATAGCCTTACATCTTTGGTCATTTTTTCGACATGCCAAATCATGGTGTTTTTGGTCATTTTTGCAACTTTCTTTGCCATTGCATCTCTCAACAGGCTATTTTATGTGTTTTAATGTGGTTTTCAGCTGTTTTTGGGACATGTCATATTTTGACATTTTTGCTATACTATAGCCTTGCATCTTCGATCATTTTTTTGACACGCCAAATTTTGGCGTTTTTGGTTAAAATTGCAACTGTCTTTGCAATGACATGTCTCGATCGGCTATTTCATGTGTTTTAACGTGGTTTTCAGCTGTTTTTGGGACATGTCATATTTTGACATTTTTGCCATACTATAGCCTTGCATCTTTGGTCATTTTTTCAACATGCCAAATCATGGTGTTTGTGGTCATTTTTGCAACTTTCTTTGCAATGGCGTATCTCAACAGGCTATTTTATGTGTTTTAACGTGGTTTTCAGCTGTTTTTAGGACATGTCATGTTTTGACATTTTTGCCATACTATAGCCTTGCATCTTCAGTCATTTTTTCGACATGTCAAATTTTGGCATTGTTGGCCCTCTTTGCAACTTTCCTTGCAATGGCATGTCTCGACCGACCATTTTATGTC
This sequence comes from Plectropomus leopardus, assembly GCF_026936395.1. NCBI lineage: Eukaryota > Metazoa > Chordata > Actinopteri > Perciformes > Serranidae > Plectropomus > Plectropomus leopardus. Next base: position 38,788,085 of record NC_142180.1, on the reverse strand, counting down.
TTTTAAGGTGGTTTTCAGCTGTTTTTGGGACATGTCATTTTTTAAAAAATTTTGCCATACCTTGCCTTGCATCTTTGGCCATTGTTTTAACATGCCAAATTATGGTGTTTTTGGCCCTTTTTACAACTTTCGTTGCAATGGCGCGTGTTGACCGGCTATTTAATGACTTTTAATGTCGTTTCCAGCTGTTTTGGGAAATGTCATATTTTGACATTTTTGCCATACTATAGCCTTGCATCTTCAGTCATTTTTTGGACATGCCAAATTATGGTGTTGTTGGCCCCTTTTGCAACTTTGTTTGTAATGGCGTCTCTCAACAGGCTGTTTTATGTGTTTAAATGTGGTTTTTAGCTGTTTTTAGGACATGTCATATTTTGACATTTTTGCCATACTATAGCCTTGCATCTTCGGTTATTTTTTCGACATGCCAAATGTTGGCGTTTTTTATCACTTTTTGCAACTTTCTTTACAATGGCATCCATCATTAGTCTATTTTATGTGTTTTAACGTGGTTTTCAGCTGTTTTTGGGACATGTCATATTTTGACATTTTTGCCATACTATAGCCTTGCATCTTTGGCCATTGTTTGAACATGCCAAATTATGGTGTTTTTGGCCCTTTTTACAACTTTCGTTGCAATGGCATCTCTTGACAGGCTATTTTATGTGTTTTAATGTGGTTTTCAGCTGTTTTTGGGACATGTCATATTTTGACATTTTTGCTATACTATAGCCTTGCATCTTCAGTCATTTTTTGGACATGCCAAATTATGGTGTTGTTGGCCCCTTTTGCAACTTTGTTTGTAATGGCGTCTCTCAACAGGCTGTTTTATGTGTTTAAATGTGGTTTTTAGCTGTTTTTAGGACATGTCATATTTTGACATTTTTGCCATACTATAGCCTTGCATCTTCGGTTATTTTTTCGACATGCCAAATGTTGGCGTTTTTTATCACTTTTTGCAACTTTCTTTACAATGGCATCCATCATTAGTCTATTTTATGAGTTTTAACGTGGTTTTCAGCTGTTTTTGGGACATGTCATATTTTGACATTTTTGCCATTCTATAGCCTTGCATCTTTAGTCATTTTTTCGACATGCCAAATTATGGTGTTTTTGGTCATTTTTGCAACTTTCTTTGCCATTGCATCTCTCAACAGGCTATTTTATGTGTTTTAATGTGGTTTTCAGCTGTTTTGGGGACATGTCATATTTTGTCATTTTTGCTATACTATAGCCTTGCATCTTTGGTCATTTTTTCGACACGCCAAATTTTGGCGTTTTTGGTTAAAATTGCAACTGTCTTTGCAATGACATGTCTCGATCGGCTATTTCATGTGTTTTAACGTGGTTTTCAGCTGTTTTTGGGACATGTCATATTTTGACATTTTTGCCATACTATAGCCTTGCATCTTTGGTCATTTTTTCAACATGCCAAATTATGGTGTTTGTGGTCATTTTTGCAACTTTCTTTGCAATGGCGTATCTCAACAGGCTATTTTATGTGTTTTAACGTGGTTTTCAGCTGTTTTTAGGACATGTCATATTTTGACATTTTTGCCATACTATAGCCTTGCATCTTCAGTCATTTTTTCGACATGCCAAATTATGGTGTTTTTGTCCCTTATTGCAACTTTGTTTGTAATGGCGTCCATCAACAGGTTTTTTATGTGTTTTAACGTGGTTTTCAGCTTTTTTTGGGACATGTCATGTTTTAACATTTTTGCCATACTATAGCCTTGCATCTTTGGTGACATTTTCAACTAGCCAAATTTTGGCATTTTTGGCCCTTTTTGTAACTTTCCTTGCAATGGCATCTCTCACCCGGCTATTTAATGTGTTTTAACGTGGTTTTCAGCTGTTTTTGGGACATGTCATTTTTTGACATTTTTGCCATACTATAGCCTTGCATCTTTGGTCATTTTTTCGACATGTCAAATTTTGGCATTTTTGGCCCTTTTTGTAACTTTCCTTGCAATGGCATCTCTCACCCGGCTATTTAATGTGTTTTAACGTGGTTTTCAGCTGTTTTTTGGACATGTCATATTTTGACATTTTTGCCATACTATAGCCTTGCATCTTCAGTCATTTTTTGGACATGCCAAATTATGGTGTTTTTGGTCATGATTGCAACTTTTTTTGCAATGGCGTCTCTCAACAGCCTATTTTTTGTGTTTTAATGTGGTTTTCAGGTGTTTTTAGGACATGTCATATTTTGACAATTTTGCCATACTATAGCCTTGCATCTTCGGTCATTTTTTCGACATGCCATATTTTGGCGTTTTTATCACTTTTTGCAACTTTCTTTACAATGGCATCCATCAACAGTCTATTTTATGTGTTTTAACGTGGTTTTCAGCTGTTTTTGGGACATGTCATCTTTTGACATTTTTGCCATACTATAGCCTTGCATTTTCGTTCATTTTGTCGACATGCCAAATGATGGCGGTTTTTGCCCTTGTTGCAACTTTCCTTGCAATGGTGTGTCTTAACAGGCTATTTTATGTGTTTTAATGTGGTTTTCAGCTGTTTTTGGGACATGTCATTTTTTGACATTTTTGCCATACTATAGCCTTGCATCTTCAGTCATTTTTTGGACATGCCAAATTATGGTGTTTTTGGTCATGATTGCAACTTTTTTTACAATGGCGTCTCTCAACAGCCTTTTTTTTGTGTTTTAATGTGGTTTTCAGGTGTTTTTAGGACATGTCATATTTTGACATTTTTGCCATACTATAGCCTTGCATCTTTTGTCATTTTTTCAATATGCCAAATTATGGTGTTTTTGGTCATGATTGCAACTTTTTTTGCAATGGCGTCTCTCAACAGCCTATTTTGTGCGTTTTAATGTGGTTTTCAGGTGTTTTTAGGACATGTCATATTTTGACATTTTTGCCATACTATAGCCTTGCATCTTCGGTCATTTTTCCGACATGCTAAATTTTGGCATTTTTTGCCCTTTTTGCAACTTTCTTTGCAGTTGCTTGTCTCGACCGTCTATTTAATGTGTTTCAGTGTGGTTTTCAGCTGTTTTTGGGACATGTCATATTTTGACATTTTTGCCATACTATAGCCTTGCATCTTCGGTCATTTTTTCGACATGCCAAATTATGGCGTTTTTGGCCCTTTTTTTTTTTTAACTTTCTTTGCAATGGCATGTCTCGATCGGCTATTTTGTGTGTTTTAATGTGGTTTTCATCTGTTTTTGGGACATGTCATATTTTGACATTTTTGCCATACTATAGCCTTGCATCTTTTGTCATTTTTTCAATATGCCAAATGATAGTGTTTTTGGTCATAATTGCAACTTTCTTTGCAATGGCATGTCTCGATCGGCTATTTTATGTGTTTTAACGTGGTTTTCATCTGTTTTTGGGACATTTCAAATTTTGACATTTTTGCCATACTTTAGCCTTGCATCTTTTGTCATTTTTTGGACATGCCAAATTATAGTGTTTTTGGTCATATTTGCAACTTTTTTTGCAATGGCGTCGCTCAACAGGCTATTTTATGTGTTTTAACGTGTTTTTCAGCTTTTTTTGGGAAATGTCATGTTTTGACAATTTTGCCATACTATAGCCTTGCATCTTCGGTCATTTTTTGGACATGCCAAATTATGGTGTTTTTGGCCCTTTTTGCAACTTTGTTTGTAATGGCGTCCATCAACAGGCTTTTTTATGTGTTGTAATGTGGTTTTCAGCTGTTTTTGGGACATGTCATATTTTGACATTTTTGCCATACTATAGCCTTGCATCTTTGGTGATATTTTCGACTAGCCAAATTTTGGCATTTTTGGCCCTTTTTGCACCTTTCTTTGCAATGGCATGTCTCGACCGGCTATTTTATGTGTTTTAACATGTTTTTCAGCCATTTTTAGGACATGTCACATTTTGACATGTTTGCCATACTATAGCATTGCATCTTTTGTCATTTTTTTCAATATGCCAAATTATAGTGTTTTTGGTCATAATTGCAACTTCTTTTTGCAATGGCGTCGCTCAACAGGCTATTTCATGTGTTTTAACGTGTTTTTCAGCTTTTTTTGGGACATGTCATATTTTGACAATTTTGCCATACTATAGCCTTGCATCTTTTGTCATTTTTTCAATATGCCAAATTATAGTGTTTTTGGCCCTTTTTTTAAACTTTCTTTGCAGTGGCATGTCTCGATCGGGTATTTTGTGTGTTTTAATGTGGTTTTCATCTGTTTTTGGGACATGTCATATTTTGACAATTTTGCCATACTATAGCCTTGCATCTTCAGTCATTTTTTGGACATGCCAAATTATGGTGTTTTTGGTCATGATTGCAACTTTTTTTGCAACGGCGTCTCTCAACAGCCTATTTTTTGTGTTTTAATGTGGTTTTCAGGTGTTTTTAGGACATGTCATATTTTGACATTTTTGCCATACTATAGCCTTGCATCTTTTGTCATTTTTTCAATATGCCAAATTATAGTGTTTTTGGTCATAATTGCAACTTCTTTTTGCAATGGCGTCGCTCAACAGGCTATTTCATGTGTTTTAACGTGTTTTTCAGCTTTTTTTGGGACATGTCATATTTTGACAATTTTGCCATACTATAGCCTTGCATCTTTTGTCATTTTTGACATGCCAAATTATGGTGTTTTGGCACTTTTTAAACTTTCTTTACAATGGCATCCATCAAAAGTCTATTTAATGTGTTTTAACATGGTTTTCAGCTGTTTTTGGGACATGTCATATTTTGACATTTTTGCCATACTATAGCCTTGCATCTTCGGTCATTTTTTCGACATGCCAAATTTTGGCGTTTTTATCACTTTTTGCAACTTTCTTTACAATGGCATCCATCAAAAGTCTATTTAATGTGTTTTAATGTGGTTTTCAGCTGTTTTTGGGACATGTCATATTTTGACATTTTTGCCATACTATAGTCTTGCATCTTCGGTCATTTTTTCGACATGCCAAATTATGGCGTTTTTGGCCATAATTGCAACTTTATCTGCAATGGCATGTCTCGACCGACTATTTAATGTGTTTTCAAGTGGTATTCAGCTATTTTTAAGTCATGTCATATTTTGACATTTTTGCCATACTATAGCCTTGCATCTTCAGTCATTTTTTGGACATGCCAAATTATGGTGTTTTTGGCCTTTTTTGCAACTTTGTTTGTAATGGCGTCTCTGAACAGGCTGTTTTATGTATTTCAATGTGGTTTTTAGCTGTTTTTGGGACATGTCATATTTTGACATTTTTGCCATACTATAGCCTTGCATTTTCGTCCATTTTTTCGACATGCCAAATTATGGCGTTGTTATCCCTTATTGCAACTTTGTTTGCAATGGCGTGTCTTAATAGGCTATTTAATGTGTTTCAATTTGGTTTTCAGCTGTTTTTGGGACATGTCATATTTTGACATTTTTGCCATACTATAGCCTTGCATCTTTTGTCATTTTTTCAATATGCCAAATTATAGTGTTTTTGGTCATGATTGCAACTTTTTTTGCAATGGCGTTGCTCAACAGGCTATTTTATGTGTTTTAACGTGTTTTTCAGCTTTTTTTGGGACATGTCATATTTTGACAATTTTGCCATACTATAGCCTTGCATTTTTTCGACATGCCAAATTTTGGCGTTTTTATCACTTTTTGCAACTTTCTTTACAATGGCATCCATCAAAAGTCTATTTAATGTGTTTTAACATGGTTTTCAGCTGTTTTTGGGACATGTCATATTTTGACATTTTTGCCATACTATAGCCTTGCATCTTCGGTCATTTTTTCGACATGCCAAATTTTGGCGTTTTTATCACTTTTTGCAACTTTCTTTACAATGGCATCCATCAAAAGTCTATTTAATGTGTTTTAATGTGGTTTTCAGCTGTTTTTGGGACATGTCATATTTTGACATTTTTGCCATACTATAGTCTTGCATCTTCGGTCATTTTTTCGACATGCCAAATTATGGCGTTTTTGGCCATAATTGCAACTTTATCTGCAATGGCATGTCTCGACCGGCTATTTAATGTGTTTTCAAGTGGTATTCAGCTATTTTTAAGTCATGTCATATTTTGACATTTTTGCCATACTATAGCCTTGCATCTTCAGTCATTTTTTGGACATGCCAAATTATGGTGTTTTTGGCCTTTTTTGCAACTTTGTTTGTAATGGCGTCTCTGAACAGGCTGTTTTATGTATTTCAATGTGGTTTTTAGCTGTTTTTGGGACATGTCATATTTTGACATTTTTGCCATACTATAGCCTTGCATTTTCGTCCATTTTTTCGACATGCCAAATTATGGCGTTGTTATCCCTTATTGCAACTTTGTTTGCAATGGCGTGTCTTAATAGGCTATTTAATGTGTTTCAATTTGGTTTTCAGCTGTTTTTGGGACATGTCATATTTTGACATTTTTGCCATACTATAGCCTTGCATCTTTTGTCATTTTTTCAATATGCCAAATTATAGTGTTTTTGGTCATAATTGCAACTTTTTTTGCAATGGCGTCGCTCAACAGGCTATTTTATGTGTTTTAACGTGTTTTTCAGCTTTTTTTGGGACATGTCATATTTTGACAATTTTGCCATACTATAGCCTTGCATCTTTTGTCATTTTTTCAATATGCCAAATTATAGTGTTTTTGGCCCTTTTTTTAAACTTTCTTTGCAATGGCATGTCTCGATCGGCTATTTTGTGTGTTTTAATGTGGTTTTCATCTGTTTTTGGGACGTGTCAGATTTTGACATTTTTGCCATACTATAGCCTTGCATCTTTTGTCATTTTTTCAATATGCCAAATTATAGTGTTTTTGGTCATAATTGCAACTTCTTTTTGCAATGACGTCGCTCAACAGGCTATTTCATGTGTTTTAACGTGTTTTTCAGCTTTTTTTGGGACATGTCATATTTTGACAATTTTGCCATACTATAGCCTTGCATCTTCGGTCATTTTTTCGACATGCCAAATTTTGGCGTTTTTATCACTTTTTGCAACTTTCTTTACAATGGCATCCATCAAAAGTCTATTAAATGTGTTTTAACGTGGTTTTCAGCTGTTTTTGGGACATGTCATATTTTGACATTTTTGCCATACTATAGCCTTGCATCTTCGGTCATTTTTTCGACATGCCAAATTATGGCGTTTTTGGCCATAATTGCAACTTTATCTGCAATGGCATGTCTCGACCGGCTATTTAATGTGTTTTCAAGTGGTATTCAGCTATTTTTAAGTCATGTCATATTTTGACATTTTTGCCATACTATAGCCTTGCATCTTTGGTCATTTTTTCGACATGTCAAATTTTGGCATTTTTGAACCTTTTTGTAACTTTCTTTGCAATGGCATCTCTCACCCGGCTATTTAATGTGTTTTAACGTGGTTTTCAGCTGTTTTTGGGACATGTCATTTTTTGACATTTTTGCCATACTATAGCCTTGCATCTTCAGTCATTTTTTGGACATGCCAAATTATGGTGTTTTTGGTCATGATTGCAACTTTTTTTGCAACGGCGTCTCTCAACAGCCTATTTTTTGTGTTTTAATGTGGTTTTCAGGTGTTTTTAGGACATGTCATATTTTGACATTTTTGCCATACTATAGCCTTGCATCTTTTGTCATTTTTTCAATATGCTAAATTATAGTGTTTTTGGTCATAATTACAACTTCTTTTTGCAATGGCGTCGCCCAACAGGCTATTTCATGTGTTTTAACGTGTTTTTCAGCTTTTTTTGGGACATGTCATGTTTTGACAATTTTGCCATACTATAGCCTTGCATCTTTTGTCATTTTTTCAATATGCCAAATTATAGTGTTTTTGGCCCTTTTTTTAAACTTTCTTTGCAATGGCATGTCTCGATCGGCTATTTTGTGTGTTTTAATGTGGTTTTCATCTGTTTTTGGGACATGTCATATTTTGACATTTTTGCCATACTATAGCCTTGCATCTTCTGTCATTTTTTCGACATGCCAAATTTTGGCGTTTTTATCACTTTTTGCAACTTTCTTTACAATGGCATCCATCAAAAGTCTATTTAATGTGTTTTAACGTGGTTTTTCAGCTTTTTTTGGGACATGTCATATTTTGACAATTTTGCCATACTATAGCCTTGCATCTTTTGTCATTTTTTCAATATGCCAAATTATAGTGTTTTTGGTCATAATTACAACTTCTTTTTGCAATGGCGTCGCCCAACAGGCTATTTCATGTGTTTTAACGTGTTTTTCAGCTTTTTTTGGGACATGTCATGTTTTGACAATTTTGCCATACTATAGCCTTGCATCTTTTGTCATTTTTTCAATATGCCAAATTATAGTGTTTTTGGCCCTTTTTTTAAACTTTCTTTGCAATGGCATGTCTCGATCGGCTATTTTGTGTGTTTTAATGTGGTTTTCATCTGTTTTTGGGACATGTCATATTTTGACATTTTTGCCATACTATAGCCTTGCATCTTCTGTCATTTTTTCGACATGCCAAATTTTGGCGTTTTTATCACTTTTTGCAACTTTCTTTACAATGGCATCCATCAAAAGTCTATTTAATGTGTTTTAACGTGGTTTTCAGCTGTTTTTGGGACATGTCATATTTTGACATTTTTGCCATACTATAGCCTTGCATCTTTTGTCATTTTTTCAATATGCCAAATTATAGTGTTTTTGGTCATAATTGCAACTTTTTTTGCAATGGCGTCGCTCAACAGGCTATTTTATGTGTTTTAACGTGTTTTTCAGCTTTTTTTGGGACATGTCATATTTTGACAATTTTGCCATACTATAGCCTTGCATCTTTTGTCATTTTTTCAATATGCCAAATTATAGTGTTTTTGGCCCTTTTTTTAAACTTTCTTTGCAATGGCATGTCTCGATCGGCTATTTTGTGTGTTTTAATGTGGTTTTCATCTGTTTTTGGGACATGTCATATTTTGACATTTTTGCCATACTATAGCCTTGCATCTTCTGTCATTTTTTCGACATGCCAAATTTTGGCGTTTTTATCACTTTTTGCAACTTTCTTTACAATGGCATCCATCAAAAGTCTATTTAATGTGTTTTAACGTGGTTTTCAGCTGTTTTTGGGACATGTCATATTTTGACATTTTTGCCATACTATAGCCTTGCATCTTTTGTCATTTTTTCAATATGCCAAATTATAGTGTTTTTGGTCATAATTGCAACTTTTTTTGCAATGGCGTCGCTCAACAGGCTATTTTATGTGTTTTAACGTGTTTTTCAGCTTTTTTTGGGACATGTCATATTTTGACAATTTTGCCATACTATAGCCTTGCATCTTTTGTCATTTTTTCAATATGCCAAATTATAGTGTTTTTGGCCCTTTTTTTAAACTTTCTTTGCAATGGCATGTCTCGATCGGCTATTTTGTGTGTTTTAATGTGGTTTTCATCTGTTTTTGGGACATGTCATATTTTGACATTTTTGCCATACTATAGCCTTGCATCTTCTGTCATTTTTTCGACATGCCAAATTTTGGCGTTTTTATCACTTTTTGCAACTTTCTTTACAATGGCATCCATCAAAAGTCTATTTAATGTGTTTTAACGTGGTTTTCAGCTGTTTTTGGGACATGTCATATTTTGACATTTTTGCCATACTATAGCCTTGCATCTTTTGTCATTTTTTCAATATGCCAAATTATAGTGTTTTTGGTCATAATTGCAACTTCTTTTTGCAATGGCGTCGCTCAACAGGCTATTTTATGTGTTTTAACGTGTTTTTCAGCTTTTTTTGGGACATGTCATATTTTGACAATTTTGCCATACTATAGCCTTGCATCTTTTGTCATTTTTTCAATATGCCAAATTATAGTGTTTTTGGCCCTTTTTTTAAACTTTCTTTGCAATGGCATGTCTCGATCGGCTATTTTGTGTGTTTTAATGTGGTTTTCATCTGTTTTTGGGACATGTCAGATTTTGACATTTTTGCCATACTATAGCCTTGCATCTTTTGTCATTTTTTCAATATGCCAAATTATAGTGTTTTTGGTCACAATTGCAACTTCTTTTTGCAATGACGTCGCTCAACAGGCTATTTCATGTGTTTTAACGTGTTTTTCAGCTTTTTTTGGGACATGTCATATTTTGACAATTTTGCCATACTATAGCCTTGCATCTTTTGTCATTTTTTCAATATGCCAAATTATAGTGTTTTTGGCCCTTTTTTTAAACTTTCTTTGCAATGGCATGTCTCGATCGGCTATTTTGTGTGTTTTAATGTGGTTTTCATCTGTTTTTGGGACATGTCATATTTTGACATTTTTGCCATACTATAGCCTTGCATCTTTTGTCATTTTTTCAATATGCCAAATTATAGTGTTTTTGGCCCTTTTTGCAACTTTGTTTGTAATGGCGTCTATCAACAGGCTTTTTTATGTGTTGTAATGTGGTTTTCAGCTGTTTTTGGGACATGTCATATTTTGACATTTTTGCCATACTATAGCCTTGCATCTTTGGTGATATTTTCGACTAGCCAAATTTTGGCATTTTTGGCCCTTTTTGCACCTTTCTTTGCAATGGCATGTCTCGACCGGCTATTTTATGTGTTTTAACATGTTTTTCAGCCATTTTTAGGACATGTCACATTTTGACATTTTTGCCATACTATAGCATTGCATCTTTTGTCATTTTTTTCAATATGCCAAATTATAGTGTTTTTTGGCCCTTTTTGCAACTTTCTTTGCAATGGCATGTCTTGATCGGCTATTTTATGTGTTTTAACGTGGTTTTCATCTGTTTTTGGGACATGTCATATTTTGACATTTTTGCCATACTATAGCCTTGCATCTTTTGTCATTTTTTCAATATGCCAAATTATAGTGTTTTTGGTCATAATTGCAACTTCTTTTTGCAATGGCGTCGCTCAACAGGCTATTTCATGTGTTTTAACGTGTTTTTCAGCTTTTTTTGGGACATGTCATGTTTTGACAATTTTGCCATACTATAGCCTTGCATCTTTTGTCATTTTTTCAATATGCCAAATTATAGTGTTTTTGGCCCTTTTTTTAAACTTTCTTTGCAATGGCATGTCTCGATCGGCTATTTTGTGTGTTTTAATGTGGTTTTCATCTGTTTTTGGGACATGTCATATTTTGACATTTTTGCCATACTATAGCCTTGCATCTTCTGTCATTTTTTCGACATGCCAAATTTTGGCGTTTTTATCACTTTTTGCAACTTTCTTTACAATGGCATCCATCAAAAGTCTATTTAATGTGTTTTAACGTGGTTTTCAGCTGTTTTTGGGACATGTCATATTTTGACATTTTTGCCATACTATAGCCTTGCATCTTTTGTCATTTTTTCAATATGCCAAATTATAGTGTTTTTTGGCCCTTTTTGCAACTTTCTTTGCAATGGCATGTCTTGATCGGCTATTTTATGTGTTTTAACGTGGTTTTCATCTGTTTTTGGGACATGTCATATTTTGATATTTTTGCCATACTATAGCCTTGCATCTTTTGTCATTTTTTCAATATGCCAAATTATAGTGTTTTTGGTCATAATTGCAACTTCTTTTTGCGATGGCGTCGCTCAATAGGCTATTTCATGTGTTTTAACGTGTTTTTCAGCTTTTTTTGGGACATGTCATATTTTGACAATTTTGCCATACTATAGCCTTGCATCTTTTGTCATTTTTTCAATATGCCAAATTATAGTGTTTTTGGCCCTTTTTTTAAACTTTCTTTACAATGGCATCCATCAAAAGTCTATTTAATGTGTTTTAACGTGGTTTTCAGCTGTTTTTGGGACATGTCATATTTTGACATTTTTGCCATACTATAGCCTTGCATCTTTTGTCATTTTTTCAATATGCCAAATTATAGTGTTTTTGGTCATAATTGCAACTTTTTTTGCAATGGCGTCGCTCAACAGGCTATTTTATGTGTTTTAACGTGTTTTTCAGCTTTTTTTGGGACATGTCATATTTTCACAATTTTGCCATACTATAGCCTTGCATGTTTTGTCATTTTTTCAATATGCCAAATTATAGTGTTTTTGGCCCTTTTTTTAAACTTTCTTTGCAATGGCATGTCTCGATCGGCTATTTTGTGTGTTTTAATGTGGTTTTCATCTGTTTTTGGGACATGTCAGATTTTGACATTTTTGCCATACTATAGCCTTGCATCTTTTGTCATTTTTTCAATATGCCAAATTATAGTGTTTTTGGTCACAATTGCAACTTCTTTTTGCAATGGCGTCGCTCAACAGGCTATTTCATGTGTTTTAACGTGTTTTTCAGCTTTTTTTGGGACATGTCATGTTTTGACAATTTTGCCATACTATAGCCTTGCATCTTTTGTCATTTTTTCAATATGCCAAATTATAGTGTTTTTGGCCCTTTTTTTAAACTTTCTTTGCAATGGCATGTCTCGATCGGCTATTTTGTGTGTTTTAATGTGGTTTTCATCTGTTTTTGGGACATGTCATATTTTGACATTTTTGCCAAAATATAGCCTTGCATCTTTTGTCATTTTTTCAATATGCCAAATTTTGGCGTTTTTATCACTTTTTGCAACTTTCTTTACAATGGCATCCATCAAAAGTCTATTTAATGTGTTTTAACGTGATTTTCAGCTGTTTTTGGGACATGTCATATTTTGACATTTTTGCCATACTATAGCCTTGCATCTTCGGTCATTTTTTCGACATGCCAAATTATGGCGTTTTTGGCCATAATTGCAACTTTATCTGCAATGGCATGTCTCGACCGGCTATTTAATGTGTTTTCAAGTGGTATTCAGCTATTTTTAAGTCATGTCATATTTTGACATTTTTGCCATACTATAGCCTTGCATTTTCGGTCATTTTTTCGACATGCCAAATTATGGCGTTTTTGGCCATAATTGCAACTTTATCTGCAATGGCATGTCTCGACCGGCTATTTAATGTGTTTTCAAGTGGTATTCAGCTATTTTTAAGTCATGTCATATTTTGACATTTTTGCCATACTATAGCCTTGCATCTTTTGTCATTTTTTGAATATGCCAAATTTTGGCGTTTTTATCACTTTTTGCAACTTTCTTTACAATGGCATCCATCAAAAGTCTATTTAATGTGTTTTAACGTGGTTTTCAGCTGTTTTTGGGACATGTCATATTTTGACATTTTTGCCATACTATAGCCTTGCATCTTCGGTCATTTTTTCGACATGCCAAATTATGGTGTTTTTGGCCCTTTTTGCAACTTTGTTTGTAATGGCGTCTCTGAACAGGCTGTTTTATGTATTTCAATGTGGTTTTTAGCTGTTTTTGGGACATGTCATATTTTGACATTTTTGCCATACTATAGCCTTGCATTTTCGTCCATTTTTTCGACATGCCAAATTATGGCGTTGTTATCCCTTATTGCAACTTTGTTTGCAATGGCGTGTCTTAATAGGCTATTTAATGTGTTTCAATTTGGTTTTCAGCTTTTTTTGGGACATGTCATATTTTGACAATTTTGCCATACTATAGCCTTGCATCTTTTGTCATTTTTTCAATATGCCAAATTATAGTGTTTTTGGCCCTTTCTTTAAACTTTCTTTGCAATGGCATGTCTCGATCGGCTATTTTGTGTGTTTTAATGTGGTTTTCATCTGTTTTTGGGACATGTCATATTTTGACATTTTTGCCATACTATAGCCTTGCATCTTTTGTCATTTTTTCAATATGCCAAATTATAGTGTTTTTGGTCATAATTGCAACTTCTTTTTGCAATGGCGTCGCTCAACAGGCTATTTCATGTGTTTTAACGTGTTTTTCAGCTTTTTTTGGGACATGTCATATTTTGACATTTTTGCCATACTATAGCCTTGCATCTTTTGTCATTTTTTCAATATGCCAAATTATAGTGTTTTTGGCCCTTTTTTTAAACTTTCTTTGCAATGGCATGTCTCGATCGGCTATTTTGTGTGTTTTAATGTGGTTTTCATCTGTTTTTGGGACATGTCATATTTTGACATTTTTGCCATACTATAGCCTTGCATCTTTTGTCATTTTTTCAATATGCCAAATTTTGGCGTTTTTATCACTTTTTGCAACTTTCTTTACAATGGCATCCATCAAAAGTCTATTTAATGTGTTTTAACGTGGTTTTCAGCTGTTTTTGGGACATGTCATATTTTAACATTTTTGCCATACTATAGCCTTGCATTTTCGGTCATTTTTTCGACATGCCAAATTATGGCGTTTTTGGCCATAATTGCAACTTTATCTGCAATGGCATGTCTCGACCGGCTATTTAATGTGTTTTCAAGTGGTATTCAGCTATTTTTAAGTCATGTCATATTTTGACATTTTTGCCATACTATAGCCTTGCATCTTTTGTCATTTTTTCAATATGCCAAATTTTGGCGTTTTTATCACTTTTTGCAACTTTCTTTACAATGGCATCCATCAAAAGTCTATTTAATGTGTTTTAACGTGGTTTTCAGCTGTTTTTGGGACATGTCATATTTTGACATTTTTGCCATACTATAGCCTTGCATCTTCGGTCATTTTTTCGACATGCCAAATTATGGCGTTTTTGGCCATAATTGCAACTTTATCTGCAATGGCATGTCTCGACCGGCTATTTAATGTGTTTTCAAGTGGTATTCAGCTATTTTTAAGTCATGTCATATTTTGACATTTTTGCCATACTATAGCCTTGCATCTTCAGTCATTTTTTGGACATGCCAAATTATGGTGTTTTTGGCCCTTTTTGCAACTTTGTTTGTAATGGCGTCTCTGAACAGGCTGTTTTATGTATTTCAATGTGGTTTTTAGCTGTTTTTGGGACATGTCATATTTTGACATTTTTGCCATACTATAGCCTTGCATTTTCGTCCATTTTTTCGACATGCCAAATTATGGCGTTGTTATCCCTTATTGCAACTTTGTTTGCAATGGCGTGTCTTAATAGGCTATTTAATGTGTTTCAATTTGGTTTTCAGCTTTTTTTGGGACATGTCATATTTTGACAATTTTGCCATACTATAGCCTTGCATCTTTTGTCATTTTTTCAATATGCCAAATTATAGTGTTTTTGGCCCTTTTTTTAAACTTTCTTTGCAATGGCGTGTCTCGATCGGCTATTTTGTGTGTTTTAATGTGGTTTTCATCTGTTTTTGGGACATGTCATATTTTGACATTTTTGCCATACTATAGCCTTGCATCTTTTGTCATTTTTTCAATATGCCAAATTATAGTGTTTTTGGTCATAATTGCAACTTCTTTTTGCAATGACGTCGCTCAACAGGCTATTTCATGTGTTTTAACGTGTTTTTCAGCTTTTTTTGGGACATGTCATATTTTGACAATTTTGCCATACTATAGCCTTGCATCTTCGGTCATTTTTTCGACATGCCAAATTTTGGCGTTTTTATCACTTTTTGCAACTTTCTTTACTATGGCATCCATCAAAAGTCTATTTAATGTGTTTTAACGTGGTTTTCATCTGTTTTTGTGACATGTCATATTTTGACATTTTTGCCATACTATAGCCTTGCATCTTCGGTCATTTTTTCGACATGCCAAATTATGGTGTTTTTGGCCCTTTTTGCAACTTTGTTTGTAATGGCGTCTATCAACAGGCTTTTTTATGTGTTGTAATGTGGTTTTCAGCTGTTTTTGGGACATGTCATGTTTTGACATTTTTGCCATACTATAGCCTTGCATCTTTGGTGATATTTTCGACTAGCCAAATTTTGGCATTTTTGGCCCTTTTTGCAACTTTCTTTGCAATGGCATGTCTTGATCGGCTATTTAATGTGTTTTAACGTGGTATTCAGCTATTTTTAAGTCATGTCATATTTTGACATTTTTGCCATACTATAGCCTTGCATCTTCAGTCATTTTTTGGACATGCCAAATTATGGTGTTTTTGGCCCTTTTTGCAACTTTGTTTGTAATGGCGTCTCTGAACAGGCTGTTTTATGTATTTCAATGTGGTTTTCAGCTGTTTTTGGGACATGTCATATTTTGACATTTTTGCCATACTATAGCCTTGCATTTTCGTCCATTTTTTCGACATGCCAAATTATGGCGTTGTTATCCCTTATTGCAACTTTGTTTGCAATGGCGTGTCTTAATAGGCTATTTAATGTGTTTCAATTTGGTTTTCAGCTGTTTTTGGGACATGTCATATTTTGACATTTTTGCCATACTATAGTCTTGCATCTTCGGTCATTCTTTCGACATGCCAAATTATGGCTTTTTTATCACTTTTTGCAACTTTCTTTACAATGGCGTCCATCAACAGGCTTTTTTATGTGTTTTAACGTGGTTTTCAGCTTTTTTCGGGACATGTCATGTTTTGACATTTTTGCCATACTATAGCCTTGCATCTTTGGTGATATTTTCGACATGCCACATTTTGGCATTTTTTGCCCTCTTTGCTCCTTTCTTTGCAATGGCATGTCTCGACCGGCTATTTTATGCGTTCCAATGTGGTCTTCAGCTGTTTTTGTGACATGTCATATTTTGACATTTTCGCCATACTATAGCCTTGCATCTTCGGTCATTTTTTGGACATGCTAAAATGTGGTGTTTTTGGCCCTAATTGCAACTTTCTTTGCAATGGCATGTCTCGACAGGCTATTTAATGAGTTTTAATGTAGTTTTCAGCTGTTTTTGGGACATGTCATATTTTGACATTTTTTCCATACTATAGCCTTGCATCTTCGGTCATTTTTTGGACATGCTAAAATGTGGTGTTTTTGGCCCTAATTGCAACTTTCTTTGCAATGGCATGTCTCGACAGGCTATTTAATGAGTTTTAATGTAGTTTTCAGCTGTTTTTGGGACATGTCATATTTTGACATTTTTTCCATACTATAGCCTTGCATCTTCGGTCATTTTTTGGACATGCCAAATTATGGTGTTTTTTGCCCTAATTGCAAGTTTCTTTGCAATAGCATGTCTCAACACGCTATTTAATTTGCTTTAATGTGGTTTTCAGCTGTTTTTGTGACATGTCATATTTTGACATTTTTGCCATACTATAGCCTTGCATCTTCGGTCATTTTTTGGACATGCCAAACTATATGCTTTTGGTCCTTGTTATGTCCCCAGCCTATATACAACATGAAGGTGCTTTCCCACTGTCTCTGTCCCAAGGAAAACAAGCCTCTGAAGTTTAGAAAGGCAAAATGATCAGTTTATTTACTCAGACATGAGCACAAAGAAAAGACAACACAAAAACACACCTCAGTCCCTTAACTTACCTGAAAACAAATAAACAAGAGACAGTTCTCCTACCCTAAATTCCTAACTGAAAACAGGGGAAAACTTTCAATAAAAGAATAATTGGTTACTCACTCTGTATATTGTTCAAGAAAACTCTGAAACTGCTAATAATTAACCGAAAGGAGTATTTGTTAAGCACCATAAATACTCAGTAAACACAATACAAAGACAAAAGGCAATGATTGAACACCAGATCGCGAATTGCAGAAACACACTATTTCCAGCTGGCTGGGTTGGAAGTGGAGGAGGAAGGAAGCGAAGAGCTGCAGGTTTCCTCATTCTTGAAAAGCTGTACCGAGGAGCCAATCCTGCAGCAGCCACGCCCTCTGGGACACCCAACGACGGCACTCCACCTGCACACATCCACATACACAGAGGGAAGGAGAGAGAACACAAGCATGCAGGAGATCACCATGACCCCAGGGGTCGCCTTTTACAACTTTCTTTGCAATGGCATGTTTCGACAGGCTATTTAATTTGTTTTAATGGAGTTTTCAGCTGTTTTTGGGACATGTCATATTTTGACATTTTTGCCATTCTATAGCCTTGCATCTTCGGTCATTTTTTGGACATGCTAAATTATGGTGTTTTTGGTCCTTTTTACAACTTTCTTTGCAAGGGCATGTGTTCACAGGCTATTTAATGTGTTTTAACGTGGTTTTCAGCTGTTTTTGGGACATGTCATATTTTGACATTTTTGCCATACTATAGCCTTGCATCTTTGGTGATATTTTCGACTAGCCAAATTTTGGCATTTTTGGCCCTTTTTGCACCTTTCTTTACAATGGCATGTCTCGACCGGCTATTTTATGTGTTTTAACATGTTTTTCAGCCGTTTTTAGGACATGTCATATTTTGACATTTTTGCCATACTATAGCCTTGCATCTTCGGTCATTTTTTCGACATGCCAAATTATGGCATTTTTGGTTAAAATTGCAACTTTCTTTGCAATGGCATGTCTCGACCGACTATTTTATGTGTTTTAACATGTTTTTCAGCCGTTTTTAGGACATGTCATATTTTGACATTTTTGCCATACTATAGCCTTGCATCTTTTGTCATTTTTTCAATCTGCCAAATTATAGTGTTTTTGGCCCTTTTTTTTAACTTTCTTGTTTTGTTTTAATGTGGTTTTCATCTGTTTTTGGGACATGTCATATTTTGACATTTTTGCCATACTATAGCCTTGCATCTTCGGTCATTTTTTCGACATGCCAAATTTTGGCGTTTTTATCACTTTTTGCAACTTTCTTTACAATGGCATCCATCAACAGTCTATTTAATGTGTTTTAACGTGGTTTTCAGCTGTTTCTGGGACATGTCATATTATGACATTTTTGCCATACTATAGCCTTGCATCTTTGGTTATATTTTCGACTTGTCTAATTTTGGCATTTTTGGCCCTTTTTGAAACTTTCTTTGCAATGGCATGTCTCGATCGGCTATTTTATGTGTTTTAACATGTTTTTCAGCCATTTTTTGGACACGTCATATTTTGACATTTTTGCCATACTATAGCCTTGCATTTTCGTCCATTTTTTCGACATGCCAAATTATGGCGTTGTTATCCCTTATTGCAACTTTGTTTGCAATGGCGTGTCTTAATAGGCTATTTAATGTGTTTCAATTTGGTTTTCAGCTGTTTTTGGGACATGTCATATTTTGACATTTTTGCCATACTATAGCCTTGCATCTTTTGTCATTTTTTCAATATGCCAAATTATCGTGTTTTTGGTCATAATTGCAACTTTTTTTGCAATGGCGTCACTCAACAGGCTATTTTATGTGTTTTAACGTGTTTTTCAGCTTTTTTTGGGAAATGTCATGTTTTGACAATTTTGCCATACTATAGCCTTGCATCTTCGGTCATTTTTTGGACATGCCAAATTATGGTGTTTTTGGCCCTTTTTGCAACTTTGTTTGTAATGGCGTCTATCAACAGGCTTTTTTATGTGTTGTAATGTGGTTTTCAGCTGTTTTTGTGACATGTCATGTTTTGACATTTTTGCCATACTATAGCCTTGCATCTTTGGTGATATTTTCGACTAGCCAAATTTTGGCATTTTTGGCCCTTTTTGCACCTTTCTTTACAATGGCATGTCTCGACCGGCTATTTTATGTGTTTTAACATGTTTTTCAGCCGTTTTTAGGACATGTCATATTTTGACATTTTTGCCATACTATAGCCTTGCATCTTCGGTCATTTTTTCGACATGCCAAATTATGGCATTTTTTGTTAAAATTGCAACTTTCTTTGCAATGGCATGTCTCGACTGACTATTTAATGTGTTTTAATGTGGTTTTCAGCTGTTTTTGGGACATGTCATATTTTGACATTTTTGCCATACTATAGCCTTGCATCTTCGGTCATTTTTTCGACATGCCAAATTTTGGCGTTTTTGGTCATGATTGCAACTTTTTTTGCAATGGCGTCGCTCAACAGGCTATTTTGTGTGTTTTAATGTGGTTTTCAGGTGTTTTTAGGACATGTCATATTTTGACATTTTTGCCATACTATAGCCTTGCATCTTCGGTCATTTTTTCGGTGTGCCAAGTTTTGGTGGTTTTGCCCCTCTGTGCAACTTTCCTTGCAATGGCATGTCTCGACCGACTATTTAATGTGTTTTAAAGTGGTTTTCAGCTATTTTTGGGACATGTCATATTATGACATTTTTGCCATACTATAGCCTTGCATCTTTGGTCATTCTTTCAACATGCCAAATCATGGTGTTTTTGGTCATAATTGCAACTTTCCTTGCAATGGCATGTCTCGACCGACTATCTTATGTCTTTTAACGTGGTTTTCAGCTGTTTTTGGGACATGTCATATTTTGACATTTTTGCCATACTATAGCCTTGCATCTTCGGTCATTTTTTCGACATGCCAAATTATGGCGTTTTTGGTTAAGATTGCAACTTTCTTTGCAATGGCATGTTTCGACCGACTGTTTAATGTGTTTTAACGTGGTTTTCAGCTGTTTTTGGGACATGTCATCTTTTGACATTTTTGCCATACTATAGCCTTGCATCTTTTGTCATTTTTTCAATATGCCAAATTATAGTGTTTTTGGCCCTTTTTTTAACTTTCTTTGCAATGGAATGTCTCGATCGACTATTTTATGTGTTTTAACGTGGTTTTCGGCTGTTTTTGGGACATGTCATCTTTTGACATTTTTGCCATACTATAGCCTTGAATCTTTTGTCATTTTTTCAATATGCCAAATTATAGTGTTTTTGGCCATAATTGCAACTTTTTTTGCAATGGCGTCGCTCAACAGGCTATTTTATGTGTTTTAACGTGTTTTTCAGCTTTTTTTGGGAAATGTCATGTTTTGACAATTTTGCCATACTATAGCCTTGCATCTTCTGTCATTTTTTGGACATGCCAAATTATGGTGTTTTTGGCCATTTTTGCAACTTTGTTTGTAATGGCGTCTCTCAACAGGCTCTTTTATGTGTTTCAATGTGGTTTTTAGCTGTTTTTAGGACATGTCATATTTTGACATTTTTGCCGTACTATAGCCTTGCATTTTCGTCCATTTTTTCGACATGCCAAATTATGGCGTTGTTATCCTTTTTTGCAACTTTGTTTGCAATGGCGTGTCTTAATAGGCTATTTAATGTGTTTTAATTTGGTTTTCAGCCGTTTTTGGGACATGTCATATTTTGACATTTTTGCCATACTATATCCTTGCATCTTCGGTCATTCTTTCGACATGTCAAATTATGGCGTTTTAATCACTTTTTTTTTTCTTTACAATGGTGTCCATCAACAGGTCATTTTTTGGACATGCCAAATTATGGTGTTTTTGGCCATAATTGCAGCTTTATTTGCAATGGCATGTCTCAACAGGCTATTTTATGTGTTTGTTTTAATGTGGTTTTTAGCTGTTTTTAGGAAATTTCATATTTTGACATTTTTGCCATACTATAGCCTCTTATTTTCGGTCATTTTTTTTGACATGCCAAATTTTGGCATTTTTGGCCCCATTTGCAACTTTCTTTGCAATGGCGTTCCTGGACAGTCTATTCAATGTGTTTTAATTTGATTTTCAGCTGTTTTTGAACATGTCAAGTTTGACATTTTTCCATGTTTTTTTCCAACATGATATATTATGATGTATTTGGGTGTTTTTTTTTTTGATATTGTGCCTTTTTTTGAATAGCTGTGGGAAACATCGTATATTTTTGGTGCGATTTTTTTGCCCACATTCTATAGTATGACTTCCTTTTGCCCCTCCGGACAACATGCTATACTTTGAGTTCCTTTTTTTGTTGTTGTTGTTTTTTTAGTTTGAAAGGATTAGTTTAAACTATTTCTTTGGATATGGTACACTTTGACATTCACACTTTTTGAGTAATATACTCTACAGTTAGTTAGTTACGACATTTCATCTGATGTACTATACTGACTTTTTTTCTTACTTCATGACCAAGCATTTACATGATTATAAAAAAATACTGTATTATTCCTTTTTAATTACCTTATTGGTGTTATTACAGTTCCTCTCAGGGGGAAATCTTAAATACTTTAATTCATTTTGTTCCAATAAAAGACAAACTGCTGGTCAAATACAGATTAAACCAAGGATAAATATTTTCATTAGTGCAGTTTCTTACCGCTTGTCTCCGTCTCTTTCTCAGATGACTCGGTGTACGAGTCCCCGGAGCCCTTCCTGACCGACGACACCACCGGCGGCTGCAGCCTGGCTCTGCCCCGCCTCCCCCTGCTGTCCGCCATGTTGCTCGCCCTCCTCCTCATCCTCATCCTCCACTCCTCATAGCACCTCCTGCTCCTCTTCTTCTTCCCCCAGTTGGACCGGTCTCCGGCTTCCTGTCGCTCTGAGGAGAAAACCAAAGACAGGAAACACAAGCAGCCCTGCTCTCCCTGACCTCTGACCTTCACCTGAACACCACTCAGCAGCCCAGCCAATCAGAGGTGGCTGAGGTCACTGGTGGGAGGAGCCTGGAGCATCATACTGAGTCAGTGCTGGGATCCTCTCTGCTCTGCGATGGATGTTTCTGTTCTGACAAAGTCCAGACTCCATCCACCCCTTTAAAGCGAACATTTCCCACCCTGATACATTATTATGCTGTTTTACTGTTTTTACGTCCAGATCCTGTGTCTTCAGTTCCAGATTCTTCTAATGTTTTTTATTATTCTGCCACCAAAATGAAACCTGAGTTTCAGTTAAGATGCCAAAACTTTACTCTGCGTCTAATTACATTTTTTCTACTAAACTCTTTTTAAAAAATGTTTATAAATAAGTAGGGATGCACAATATTGGATTTTTTGTCAATAGTTGATATAAAACAACTGATTTGGTCAATAATCGACACCAATATATACAGTTTTTCAGTGATCATCAAGTCTCTTCTGTAGTGAATGAACATCTTAATCTGTAGGCTTTTATCATGACGGCCCACCAGCAGTCGAGACATGAAAAACAATGCTTTTCACTGGATGTAATATTCATTCATTGTGCAAATTAAGAAAAATACTCCAATTTAGAGTTGATGTTTTCTGCATGTGTACTTTGTCAGTAAAAAAACAATACCAGTTTGTGATATTGGCAGAAATCATCAGTGGTCAATTCTGATATTTCATTTTAAAGCCAATACTTGGCGTTACTGATGAGGTGCTGACATTATCGTGTATCCCTATAAAATAAGCCAAATTTAAAGCCACTCCAGCAGTTTCACATGTTTTAGCTGTTTACCTTAAATCTACAGACCGCCTAAGATCTGGGCCGTTGTGCAAGAGGGCGCAAGTGATTCTGTCATGCAAAGTTGATCAGAAAGTGCCATATTTTGGAACTTTTTGCCCATACCGAAAAACAAAAGTAATCTCATCTTGTTTGAAAGCTTACAAATTGATCCACATTTATTTTATTTTCTGGAACTGGCAGAAAAGATATGAGGTTGTGATCTCACTGGCTTCTTGCTTAAATATCTTAAACATGATGTTCCTGTAACTTTTTGCTGTAACTTGAGTCTTCACCAACAAAACTTTCAGGGACTCTAAAAAGACACGTTAACTTTATATTACAACTCAACTCTCAGAGGTTTCTTACAGATTTAAATGTCATTTTTATGCTGTTCCAGGCAGCCGTTGGTGTTCGTTCATGTCAGTGCAGAATAATATACCTTTATTTAATTCACAAACTCTTAAACCTTGTTGGAGTTTAATCAAAGTAAACAGCAACGCTGCTTTCATCAGATGTCACACTATTGATTTGAGGCATATAAGATGTTTCATCCTGCAGCAATAATGATCAAAATCAATGCAGAGTTGATGTTTACTGGGATACATTATACAATTTGATTTTCATATTGTTGTATGGAAATGAATGGAAATCTATGGCTGATGGAGAGTAAGAAGAAAATACAGCTAAAACTGGACAAAAATTAAACTGTTAAATATACACAGAATCCCCGAAGGTCCTTAAAAAGGTGCTTTTAACATAAGATTTTTTTTCTCAAATAAAATGCAGGGTTTTTAATTATGGCCAGAGGAAAAACAAGAGTGGATAAACTCGCTATGGCTGTTCTAATATGTCATTTACTTGCTCTACTTTAATATAGTAAAGTCATGTTGTTTTTACACTTTTGATATCTCATCTAAAGTAGGAAACATGTACATGTTTCACAATAAAAGCCTTGTGCAGTAAAAAATAGGCTTCATACTAAAACATTACCAAATATCTTACATTTGTCAAATGGAGTGAATTAAATCTAGCATCCTCTACAGCTGAGCAAAATAAATGCCTGATATCTTGCACAAGATATTTGGCAAATCTTGTTCACAAGCTTTTAAAATAACAATTTTATTTAAAAAAAAATACATTTTTAGGATTTTAGGGCTTCCATACATTCAGCTAAAACTTGTAAACACGCTGATGTGGCCTTTTAGTACAGCATGTCAGACTAAATATGGAATACAGTTCACAAAATTATTATTTAAATCAGTAATAATGTGACACATAAGTCATCTCAATGTTATTTATAATTATTATAATTATAATTATTATCACAAATCACAGTTTGCCTCAGAGGGTTTTACAGCTTACGAAATCCCTCTGCCCTTAGACCCTCACCTTGTCTAAGGAAAAACTCCCCAAAAACCCTGTAATGGGGGGAAAAAAAACGTTAGAAACCTCAGGAAGAGCGGCTGAGGAGGGATCCCTCTTCCAGGACGGACAAACGAGTGATAGATGTCATTAATAACAATGAAATTACAGTAATGACAATAATCAAGACTAAATCTCAAAAGTAACCAATCAGGGAGATGAGCAGGTAAAAACGAAAGGATTTAAATCAGACTTGGTCTTTTTAGGTACTAAGTGAAGTGAAAGACGACATTTTGAAAAACAGATTTGTACCAAATATTTACCTGAAACACGGCGGACAGTGGAGACCATCTTCAGTCTGTTTCTCTGTGGAGAAATGACACAAATCAGGCTGGTTATCATCTCAGACAGAACATTATCATCATCGTCATCATCATCATCAACAGACAGAACATCTTCCTCCTCAGCAGACGCATTAACAGACGTCAGTCAGAGCAGCGTTCACCGCTCTCTCGTCTGATGCAGCTGTTTAACAATCAGTCCAAAAACATTAGTTTTATCTTGGAGACATTTTCACTGATGGTTAAAGTCACAGAAACCAGACACAGCCGTTAAAAACACAGCAGCACATCTGAAAAAACGGCTGCTGTGACACATCCCAGAAAGTCTGAGTGACAAGCAATAAAAACAGGCGACTGCTAACTGCGAACTTTCACAGCGTGATGGAACAAGCTAACGTATCTACGCACACAAGCTAACATGGTTTTGAAGATCTTCAGGATGAACTAATGTAACTTCAAAAACCTATGGGATGAGCTAACATTACTCAGCAGACCTATGAAATGAACTAACGTAGCTTCACAGACCTATTAAATGAGCTAACGCAACTTTGCAGACCAAGTGGATGAGCTAACGTTATTCACACACCAAATGGATGAGCTAACGTAACTTGTCTCAGACTAAGGGACGAGGTCATGTGACTTCACTGCACGAACGTAGGTGGCTTCAAGGGGGACAAGCTAATGGAGCTTCACAGACAGACGCAATGAGCTCAGGACAAGGTAACGTAGCTTATAAAACTTTGGAGATTTGTGGACATACAGGGTTCCCACAGTCATGAAAAACCTGCAAAAGTCATGGAATTTCATAATTACATTTTCCAGGCCTGGGAAAGTCAACGTTTTCTTTACCCTCATGTACCCCCACATACTGTCCCTCTCTTCATGTATGCCAGCTAGTTGAAATTATGTGTGAGGACAGTTTGAATCATATAGAAAAATGCTGGAGAAATGGTACAAGAAAAAGGGCCTACGATACTACACAATGTAGCTTAACAAACCTACATAACTACCTAACGTAGCTTCACAGACCTATAGTAATACCTAACGTAGCTTCACAGACCTACAGGACAAGACAAGCTAGCAACATGCTACTATACCTTCACAGACCTACTGCACTACCTAAAGTAGCTTCAGAGATCTACGGTACTACCTAACATACCTTCACATGCCTAGAATAGAATGGGCTAACGCAGTTTCACAGAGGGACGGGACAACTTAACGACAAGCTATCAGAACTTTCCCAACCTACAGGATGAGCTTAGTGGCTCCAAAGATGGATATGAGCTAATAACAGGCTAACATAGCATATCAGATCCACTATAAACTAATATATCTTCATGGGTGGACATGCTTAACGACAAGCTAACATAGCATCAGAGATTTATGGGACAAGTTAAGGACGACCTTACGTGGCCTCAAAGACCAACAAATATTACAAAAAAATTACATAAAAAAACATTTATGCGTAAATGTCCGGCCCGAAATAGATATATAGTTTTGGACATTGTGACTGATTTCTGTGACTGTAATCGTCTTTGGTGTTGAAATATAAAAATCAATCAGATGAGACTGTTGTCTCTCTCTCAGCAGACAGCCTTTCTTCTGTAAATCTGCCAAAGACTATTGTTAAACTTTTCTATTAGCGGGAAAAGTCATGCAGCAGCTACAGGTGTCATCGTTGCCCCGCCCACTCCCGCCATCGTGAGCGGGGTTATATTAAGGTTAGGATTCGAGTCGACTCTTTTTTTTCTAAATCGTGTTGTCAAATAAAAATGAATGTTAAATGCAAAACAAAAATGAAACAATCAAAAATGGCCTTTTTCCCACTGGTGCTGAATTTTTAGTGACTGACTTGTTTTCTGGGAAAAGCGACACCGCGTGGTCAAGAGGACGCTTTCTTTTCTCTTCATCTCTTCATACCATCCCTCCATCTTCACAGATGGAGGACGAGTGTGTCCTTGTGTTTGTGGACGAGCAGGGGCATGCTGGGAAATGCAGTATACTATAACGAGCGCACTGTGATGGAGGATGGACGGAGGATGTAGCACTTGGACTCCTGTGGAGAAGCGAACTGACTTTGTTTTCTCGTTGGTACGAAAAAAGCGAAAAGTCGAGTTTTTATTTTCCGTTTGTGCCATTTTTCTGTTTTCAAAAATGTAGGAGAAAATTCATATGAGATATGAATTCACGAAGGAATCAGTCAGATGTTTGTTGTTGTTGTTGCCGTTGTTGTTGTTTTTCTCCTTTATGTTCCTGCTTGCGTCACAATGCATTCTGGTCCTTGTAGTCCTGTGCTTTCTGGTTGCGTTGATGAGTAAATGTTCGGTGGGTTTTGCGGTCCATCGTCCTTCTCTGGGTTGATTTTTGTGTGGATGGAATCCGTTTTTTGTGGCGTGACAAATGTTTAAGAAGCTGGAGGAAAGAAAAACTACAGAAAAAAGTTCTGCAGGTGGTTTTAGAGCAGGAGTGAGACCTCCCTGCTGTCTCCGGTTTACAGCGTCTCTGACAAGAAAATGTTTTTCTACATCCAAATGTCTGCATAATCTATTCTCTGAAAGACAAAAAAATCTGTTTTTGTATATTTTCTTATTGGATGCTTATAAAGTCCTGTTAAAGAATGCATTTATCTGATTGGCTGAAGAGCTAACGAGGGGTCAGAGGTCGTCGGCCCTCTTCAGGACATTTTTTTCTGCGCTGCATGAGCAGGAAAAATGAAACTTAAAAATACATTTACTGAATTTACTTGGAAGACAATTTCAAAGAGAAAATGTTAAGAAGTGTATGAATCTGTGTTTGACAAATTCACCATTAAAAAAAATGTTCCACTAAAAATGTTTTGGAATCTCATTAGTAACCGAGAAAATAATTAAACGAGATACGTAACATGTCATTAAAAGGATGTGTAAAATGAATGGATATAGTGTTGGATACGTAAAGCATATGAAAGGTGAGCAAACTGGCTTGATTTCTCTCAAAAACACAGGAAGAAGGCAAAGATGAGTGGAAGAAGAAATGACCCAAAACTGAAAATAGAAAAAGAAATGAGAAAAAAGTACAAGAACATCACCTGAATATTAGGTGATGTTTGATTTTTTTTTAAAAGGAAAAGGAAAGTTAAAAAAGAAAAAATAATAAGGAAATGACTTGAAAAAGTGTGTAAAAATGTATAATTCTGTATTTTTAACTTGTTATGATCATTGTAAAACTATTTTTCCCCAGTGTTTTTCTTCAAACATTTTTCCAAGGCTTTTAAAAATAATTCTTCCAAATCTTTCGATTTTTTCTTGCAGTTTTTGGGACATTTCTGACCAACTTGCTCATCACTTTTTTTTTCATTTTTCTGAAAGAAATTGCTGCAGTTTGCTCAGAGTTCAAAGGTGAAAATACTGAAAGTAAAACAGACACAAACCTGAAAATGTTCACCTGGCGTGAAGTGTCCTGCGGTGAACTCACCGAGTCACGATGACGACCGTCGATCAGCTGACGACCGTCATCTGAAAACGTGCAGAAACACTCAGTTACCAGTTTATCAGGAGCATCCAGTTAACCCTTTGATTTCTCTAAAAACATGAAAGAAGGCAAAGAGGAGGTGTAGAAGAACGGACCAAATATTAGCACTAAATGTGTAAAATACAGACATTCATAAAAAAATACATTTAAAAGAATATTTTCAAAAGAACAACAAAATGACTGAAAATGAGTAGGACAAAAATAAAAGTAAAAAAAGGATGAAAGAATAACTCTGGATACATAATTCAGATGATGCGAGCGTAAAAACTTTTTTTGCCATTAAAGGGAGGTTTTTTTCTCGAAATTGATGTGTTTTGATTTGGCGTATTTATATTCTCAATGTCAGTGTGTGTTTGAGTGTTAATGGAGCCGCCGAGTGAGCGTGAGGACAAACGTGGAAATATTTAAATACTGCGTACACTTAAACTGATGGGTTTCTATTAAAATACATGAACTATGTACATGACACACACACACACACACACACTCACACTCACACACTCACACACACGCACACACACTCACTTACACACACACACACACACACACACACACACACTCACACACTCACACACTCACACACACTTACACACACACACACTCACACACACTCACACTCACACACTCACACACACACACACTCACACACACTCACACTCACACTCACACACACACACACACACACACACACACACACACACACACACACACACACACACACACACTCACACACACACACACACACACACACACACACTCACACACACACACACACACACACTCACACACACTCACACACTCACACACACACACACACTCACACACACACACACACACACACTCACACTCACACACACTCACTTACACACACACACACACACACACACACACTGTTATTTGTGTCTGAGCTGCTCTGACTGCAGCAGCACTTAACTCTAAACTGTCCAATCAGAGCGCAGGAATGAAGGTGTTTCCTGTGTCTGAGGTCAGCCTGAAGGACGACGAGGAGGACGGGAGGAAGACGGGAGGAGGACGGGAGGAGGACGGGAGGAAGACGGGAGGAGGACGGGAGGAGGACGGGAGGAGGACGGGAGGAGGACGGGAGGAAGACGGGAGGAGGACGGGAGGAGGACGGGAGGAAGACGGGAGGAGGACGGGAGGAGGACGGGAGGAGGACGGGAAGGAAACGCGTTAAGGTCACAGGATGGTGCACACGTGTCTAAAGAGGACAGCAGCTCCTCTCTGCAGCTGACATTATTCAGCGCTTCACTGCTCAGTTCAAGTGGACGTTTGTGCCAAATTTAAAGAAATGTCCTGGACATGGACGTGAAGTCACCGTGAGCTTTTACAGCCACATTTTAATGACTTTACTGTTGAGTCAAAGTCAACGTTTGTGCCAAATTTTAATTAGTTCCCTAAAAGCCCCCCCCCCCCGTGACTGCAGGATTGAATTTAAATAATCTCAATAAAACAGACGACGTCTTTCTGACAGAAAGCCACTTCTCCTCCAGACGTCACATGACTGATCAAAGCCGCCTCGCCACAGGAGAGCCGGCCTCCTATTGGCTGCTGCCTCCGCAGGCTGTCAGATTACAGTCCCAGTATCAGACTGGGTAGACTGTTTTACTGGTTTTACTGGTCTGACGTCTAATAAATCCTCTTTCTGAAAGACGACCTTTCTCTCCGAACTATAAAACATTTAAAGTCTTTTTCAAACAAAAGCAAACATTTATCGGAGACTCAGTTCATCTTCGTCCTCAGCTGAGTTTTTACCTGCGAGCAATGAAGTCCCAGCTGTAAACACATCCAACCAATCAGGGCTCATTTATCTGTGTCTTACATCATCAGGAGAGGGGGCGCCGTCTTCATCCTCATCCTCATCCTCATCCTCGTCCTCCTCGTCCTCCTCGTCCTCCTCGTCCTCCTCATCCTCCTCGGTCTGCAGCTCCGGCTCTGCACACACAGGAAACACTCATCAGTCAGTCATTAATTTCACTGAGAGGACAGCAGAGACGTCTCCGGTGAGCTCCGACCAGCTGAGGAAGAATCCAGGTCGTTTACTTCAGTAGAAGTAGTGAAACCACATGCTTGTGTAAAAATACTGTAAATACTAGAAGTAAAATCCTACATTAAAAATGTTACTTAAAAGTATTCGCAGCCAAAAAAGGTCCAATGTGACAAACGGTGAGACTGCAGAGCAGAAGCTGCACTGCCGAGACCTCCGTCACCTCCAGTCCCGGATCAGACAGCGTGTGTGTGTGTGTGTGTGTGTGTGTCTCTCAGGCTGTGGACGGTGTCAGACAAGTGTGTCCCTGTCTCACCGCACATCACTGTAACATCTGAACCAACATTTACCGAAACCCATCACAGCTGCCCAGTCCTGGACCTGTATAAACCCCGTCCTGGACCTGTATAAACCCCGTCCTGGACCTGTATAAACCCCGTCCTGGACCTGTATAAACCCCGTCCTGGACCTGTATAAACCCGGTCCTGGATCTGTATAAACCCCATCCTGGACCTGTATAAACCCGGTCCTGTACCTTTATAAGAGAGACAGAGACAAAGAGACAGAGACAGATTGACACAGACAGAGACAGAGACAGAGACAGACAGAGACAGAGACAGATAGACAGAGACAGAGACAGACAGAGACACAGGGTTTAATTCTCTTTAGGTCCTTAAAAAAGTGTAAACTTTTATTTCCCTTTTTCTTTTCTGAAACTTTATTGAGATTTCGGACAGCGACAGACTCACAGGCTGAATCTGCATTTTGACGTCTACAAGGTTTTTATGAAAGTGCCGTTTACATTTAATTACATTTAATTAAGTTTGACTTTAACCAGACTTTTAACAGAAGCAGAATCCAAACTGTTCAAAACTATTTCATAGATTTATTAATATTTTATTTCTCTTTTTGATTTCATGTTTTTATGTTTCTGTTTTTAATTGTTGAAATAAATCACGTCATCTCTCACCTGTCTTACATTTTATTCAAATGTTAAAGGTAAAAAAAGTCTTTATATATATATATACACACACATCTATAATCAATAAACGTAAATGTAAACAACTGACTTTTTTTAAATGGATTCACAAAATCAAATAAAACTAAAAATAAACAACAATTAGAAATGATGTGAACAAAAAAATATAAGATTAATAGTTACATTTATGTTCATTTTTTCAAGGCATGTGTTTCTGAGCTTTTTTAAAAAAGTAAAATCAGCTGGTCAGAGCCCAGGCCATTAAAATGATGAAAACAAACAAACAAACAGGCAAACTCCTCCCAAAAACTAGATTAGTAATTCTCTTCGTTTTACATTTAAAATTATGTTTCTGGAATAATATTTTTCAGCACTTTCTTGAGGTCATTTTCTTGCCAGTTTTGTTTTATTTGTTATTTTTGCAAAAACTTCACAAAATCAAATAAAAAAACTGAATTTAAAGTAAAGAAATCATGTAAACAAAAACAAAAGATGACTTCAGTGTGAGCCTGCGGGTCGTGACGGAGGAGACGCCGGAAAACACGACTCCCTCAGCGGGGGGCGGGGAGAGGCGGCCCCGGGGGGCCCGCGGGTCCCTGGGGTGCTGCTTTCCCGCCCCACCTCTGAAATGGGACTGTTGTTATTGTTAATGGGTTTCCATGGAAACGACGCGTCACGACAAGCAGAGAGGGACGCTGCCCGGTATAAAAGACAGAGACAGACACCGGAGACACTGAGACACCGCAGGACTGACCGCACGAGACATGCTGCACGAGAGAGACATGCTGCACGAGAGAGACATGCTGCACGAGGCCGCGCTTCACCTCAGCTCCTCCGACAGGTGTGAGACACACACACACACACACACACACACACACACACACACACACACACACACACACACACACAGAAACCTGACATATTTACACATTCAAGGTCCATTTATGTTTTTTCTTAAGCAAAGTTAAAGTTTTTGTAGTTTAAAAAATCAAATTAAGACTTGCCTAACTCCTGCTGCATCTTTTGGCGTCGAAATTTACGAGTAAAGAAACAGAAAAAACGAAAAAGAACGAAAGGGAGCGCGACAGGAGGAGCGGCTGGTGTATTTCAGGGGACATAAAAGCTCACATATGTGGACATGATAGAAAATGATTTTCTCTGTGTGCGAACATGCATCAAAAATATTTAAAGTTCTCATCTACGCTGACATATTTGTGCATATTTTAGACACAATTATTCATTTCCACTAATTTTCTTACTGACGGTTAAAGAGATCCAAAACGTGTCTGACCTGTCCATCCGTCTGTCCCTCTGTCCATCCGTCTGTCCCTCTGTCCCTCCGTCTGTCTGTGTCTGCAGCAGTCCGGCTGGACTCATCGCGATGACACAAAGTTGGTCTCCACAGCAGATGGACTTCGGTGAGTTTCACACCTGTAAAAAAACAGTCCGGAGTCGAAATGTGCGAAATTTAACTTTTACAAGAATTTAGTTAGCCAATTAATGGGCCAATTAATTAAGGGACTGTTAGTTATCTATGAGGGGTGGGGGGTGGGGATAATTAAACTTTTTATTTTGGCTTCAGGAGAGGAGCATAAAGTGTTAAATGGCTGCAATTTTATTTATTTAACTTCAGATTTTTAATAAAATTTGGCATTTTTAGTGAAAACAGTTTAGAGTTTTTCGGTAACTTTAACTTTTTTTTCTTAACTTTCTCATTTTTTATGTTTTTTTAAAATTAATTTTCAGGTAATTTCTTGTACTTTCTCCTAATTTCGGGTCGTTTCTTCTTTTGTTGCTGTTGTGTTTCTTCGCTTTCTCTCCGTGTTCTCTCTTTCTTCACGTCAGCTGTTTGAAATCATTTTTGAATCTCATGTTTTTGAAAAACGTTTATTTTTGCAGTATTTTTGTGTGGGATCCTGTCTCACGTGTCCCGTCCCCCCTCAGATTGTGGCCCCCATGGGGCCCGCCGGGTCTCCACCAACAGTCGGGAGCGTTGGCGTCAGCAGAACGTTAACGGAGCGTTCACGGAGCTGCGGCGTCTCCTCCCCACGCACCCCCCCAACAGGAAGCTCAGCAAGAACCAGATCCTGCGCCTCGCCCTCAGGTACATCCACCTCCTGCAGCAGGTCCTCACGGAGCAGGAGCTCAGGGCGGCCCCCCGGGGGGCCCCCAGGGGCCGGGCCGGGAGCCTGGAGGAGGAGCCGCAGGAGGAGGAGCCGCAGGAGGAGGAGCCGCAGGAGCCAAACTGTGAGAGCTCAGGGGACGGAGATTTTGACGGTCTGCAGCTCCTCCACCTGCAGACCAGATACTGCTGAGTCCAGACCAGCAGCACCAGTCCAGACCAGCAGGAGGCGCTGGACCAGGACTCTGTATTGATGTTAAAGATGACGTTTGTTGCTGCAGAGCGTTCCTCTGAGACGTTGTTCTTATTTTACGTGTGATATTCACATGAATCTGTTTCAGAGTTAATGAATTCGTAGACGCGTGATGAGTTTGATTTTCTGTCAGAGAAGAAGAAGAAGACGGCGTTCTGCGTCTCAGCAGAAAAAAATCAGTAACCAGATTCAGTTTCTTTCATGTTGAAGGAACTTTTGGTGATTTTATCGTTTAATTGGTCGATTGTTTTCATCTGTGATGCAAAATATTAAAAATATTAAAGTAATTTCACACTGACGTACGCTGCAGTCTTTTATTCTGAAAATGTGTATTAATACGTGTATTATAGAATCATATATAGGAGCTGAATGTTTACAGTCATTTAGGGACTGTTTGTTATTTATGGGGAGGGGTATTTTTTAACCCTTTGGAGGGACTGAGGGTTTTATTTTGGCTTTAGAGCAGACAACTTTAAATGGCTGATTTTGTTTTTATTTAACTGCTGATTTTTAAGGAAAACGGCAGTTTGAGTTCAGAGGGAGAGTTTTCGAAAAGCTAAATTTGGAAAAAAACCCCAAATCCTTAAAACCCTTTAGAGACTCTTTAAGTGAACGTGCTTTCATGTTTATGTTTTGCATGTTTTCAGACAGTCAGGGCCCCCTCTATCAGGGGCCCCTCTATCAGGGCCCCCTCTATCAGGGGCCCCTCTATCAGGGGCCCCTCTATCAGGAGCCCCTCTATCAGGGCCCCCTCTATCAGGGGCCCCTCTATCAGGAGCCCCTCTATCAGGGGCCCCTCTATCAGGAGCCCCTGTCAGGGGCCCCTCTATCAGGAGCCCCTGTCAGGGGCCCCCTGACATTTTCTAACTGACAATATAAATAAAGTGATTGACACTGTGAATAGTTTTTGTCCTCTTCGTGTCCCTCAGGTGTCAGAGTGAATAAAACAGCACCAAACAGATCTCCTACAGAGGACACAGTTAAGACACTAATGTCCTAAAGTCCTAGAAACACGTACGGGTCCCTGCGACTGGCCCCCGGCCTCCTGTCCTCTGCTAGAAGTGTCCCTCAGGTAAAGCAGGTTGGATTTTATGTCTCATGTCAGGGTCCTCCAGGATGGGCTGCTGGGGTAGGGGACGTCTGGACAATTTGACCTGAATCTGCAGGCGCCGGACAGTGACATCATCAGGACACTAGCTGTCCCATGTCCCGCAGTGAACCACAGTGGACATCAGGATTATTGACAGTCCCTGAACAGACTCAGACGGCGGCGCTGTCCCTAATAAGATGGACACTGAGCGTCTCCGTCAGCATCAGCTGACAGCGGGTCCGCTCTCTGGACCAATGAGAAAGCTCCGTCAGGAGACCATCGTCCTCTTCCTGTGAGAGTCTGCGGGACGTGTTTCCCACAATCCAGCCTGTCAGCAGGGGGAGGGGCCTGTCACCATAACAAGCCCATGATGAGTGGGCGTGACTGCTGATAACCATCTCAGCCAATCAGACGCCCCGAGAGAGACGACCACAGTAACAGGTCCCCGAGGAGACGAGGGGGCGGGATTCAATTAGTGAGTGTGTGTGTGTGTGTGTGTGTATGTGAGAGTGTGTGTGTGTGTGTGTGTGTGTGAGTGTGTGTGAGAGTGTGTGTGTGTGTGTGAGTATGTGTGTGTGAGTGAGTATGTGAGTGTGTGTGTGTGTGAGTGAGTGAGTGTGTGTGTGTGTGAGTGAGTATGTGAGTGTGTGTGTGTGAGTGAGTGAGTGTGTGTGTGAGTGAGTGAGTGTGTGTGTGTGTGAGTGAGTGAGTGTGTGTGTGTGTGTGTGAGTGAGTGAGTGAGTGTGTGTGTGTGTGTGTGTGTGTGTGTGTGTGTGTCTGTGTGTGAGTGAGTCTGTGAGTGTGTACACTCACACAGACTCACTCACACACACTAACACACAAACACTCACTAATTGAATCCCGCCCCCTGAGATGGTTATCAGCGGTCACGCCCA
Source organism: Plectropomus leopardus (assembly GCF_026936395.1). Classification (NCBI taxonomy): domain Eukaryota; kingdom Metazoa; phylum Chordata; class Actinopteri; order Perciformes; family Serranidae; genus Plectropomus; species Plectropomus leopardus. The sequence continues at coordinate 38,752,623 of NC_142180.1, read as the reverse complement.
CTCATCATTGGCTTGTTATGGTAACAGGTCCCGCCCCCTCCTGACAGGCTGAACTGTGGGAAAAGCTGCCTGCAGACTCTCACAGTGATGAGGACGACGAGGACGATGAAGACAATGAAGACGATAAGGACGATGAGGACAATGAGGACGATGAGGACGCTGAAGACGCTAAAGATGCTGTGGACGATAATGACGTTGAGGACGAGGATGATGAGGACGCTGAGGACTCTGGCAGCCTCAGGCCTCCGTATCTGTGATGTAAATGTTGTAAATGTTAATGATTAAAGGTCGTTAGCAGTTTCGGTCCCGTCAGGTTTTACCGTCGTCGATCACGAAGGTTTACAGAAACGTAGAAAATTATTAACACGAATCTTCGTTTTTGTCGGTTTTTATTGACAAATTAAATCAGTTAAATCAGGAGGACATAAAAACATCTTAGAAACTCTTATTATCCTCCTGAAAACATTGACCTCTGACCTCTACCAGACCCCCCCACCCCCAACCCCAAAATTTGCTAAAGCTTCTAAAAGTTGCGTCGTTGCTTCGTCGAGCTTCAAGCTGTGAGTTTACAAAGTATCAAACAGAATTCATTCACTCCGGACGGGAAAAACCGATCAGCTGCGGGACAGAAGACGCAGAATCGATCGCTGATTATTGATCAGAAATCTGCTGATATTCACGTCGCTCCACCGATCAGAAAAAACAATGATAAATCTGAGTAAAAAGGATAAATATCAGCAGATCCACAACGATCAGCTCCGGCTCCACCTGTCGGACAAACACGGACTCAGCCTCTCTCCTGCTGCTGGTTTTCCTCCGTCAGCCTCACTGGTCTCTCTGGTCTCCCTAATCTCACTGGTCTCCCTGATCTCGCTGATCTCACTGGTCTCTCTGGTTTCACTGGTTTCAGTGGTCTCACTGGTTTCACTGGTCTCTCTGGTCTCTCTGGTCTCACTGGTCTCCATGGTCTCCATGGTCTCAGTGGTCTCAGTGGTTTCACTGGTTTCACTGGTCTCACCGGTTTCACTGGTTTCAGTGGTCTCACTGGTTTCACTGGTCTCACTGGTCTCCATGGTCTCAGTGGTTTCACTGGTCTCAATGGTCTCAGAGGTCTCACTGGTTTCACTGGTCTCACTGGTTTCACCGGTTTCACTGGTCTCTCTGGTCTCCCTGATCTCACTGGTCTCTCTGGTCTCCCTGATCTCAGTGGTCTCCCTGGTCTCTCTGGTCTCCCTGATCTCGCTGATCTCACTGGTTTCACTGGTCTCACTGGTCTCACTGGTCTCACTGGTTTCACTGGTCTCTCTGGTCTCACTGGTCTCCATGGTCTCAGTGGTTTCACTGGTTTCACTGGTCTCACTGGTTTCACTGGTTTCAGTGGTCTCACTGGTTTCACTGGTCTCTCTGGTCTCACTGGTCTCCATGGTCTCAGTGGTCTCAGTGGTTTCACTTGTCTCAATGGTCTCACTGGTCTCACTGGTTTCACTGATCTCTGCTCTCCCTGATCTCCCTGGTTTCACTGGTCTCAGTGGTCTCTCTGGTCTCCCTGGTCTCAGTGATCTCAGTGGTCTCCCTGGTCTCTCTGGTCTCCCTGGTCTCAGTGATCTCAGTGGTCTCCCTGGTCTCAGTGATCTCAGTGGTCTCCCTGGTCTCAGTGGTTTCACTGGTCTCTGCTCTCCCTGATCTCCCTGGTTTCACTGGTCTCAGTGGTCTCCCTGGTCTCAGTGATCTCAGTGAGCTCCCTGGTCTCAGTGGTCTCCCTGGTCTCTCTGGTCTCCCTGATCTCACTGGTCTCCCTGATCTCACTGGTCTCACTGGTTTCACTGGTCTCACTGGTTTCACCAGTTTCACTGGTCTCACTGGTCTCCCTGGTCTCTCTGGTCTCACTGGTCTCCCTGGTCTCCCTGGTCTCCCTGGTCTCAGTGGTTTTAAGGAGCGGTCTGCAGAGTGCTTGTTAATGAACCAGCAGAGAATCCGTCAGCTCGTGAAAACACAGTTTATCTGTCAGCGGTTAACCCTTCAACACCTGGAACCAAATCAGCTTTTAACCCTCTGAAACCCGAGAGAGGATCAGACAAAGTTCAGCAGCGACTCGGCGAGAAAGGTGACGAGGAAATAACGAGGGGGCGGGGCATCAAACTACACTGTTGGGTTCTTTCTTTAAAACATCTTGGCGACATTTTTCCTTAAATTGTTGGGGATTTTTCATGGTGATTAATTAGTTAAATCTTTTTTCTTTAAAAACTGCTGTGTGTGTGTGTACAAACATTTCTCTCTTTTTTTGGGCCATTTCTTGTAAAGTTGCTGGTTGCCTTCTTTCTATGTTTAAAAAAAAGAAACCAGATTTCAATGGGGTAACTTGTGAAATGTCTTTTTCTTTTTAAATATTTCCTATCAGCTCTTATTGTGACAGTATAGCTTCCTGTCTCTGTGGACCTGCAGAGCAGCATTCTGGGAAAGGCCTCCTAATTTATGTTATAAAACCATCAGAAAACGCTTCGTTATTTGGGAGTTTGTCTGCTCAGCAGCAGGTTGTTTGACGTCCCTTGTCAGGACTTTGCGTCTCAGCGGGGGAATCGGTGTGAGAGCTGACGGAGGATCGAACGCTTAAATCTACGAGGCTAAAATGTGACAGAGCGGCGTCCTGCAGTAAAAAGCAGAAATTGAAAAAAGAAAGAGTGGTGAAGCTGCGGAGGCTTAAATCAGTCAGTAAACGTCTCAGCAAAGTTTCTGTCCAATCACTCATCAGACGACACGTCGGCGTCTCCATGGCAATCTGTGGTTTTGTTTGTACAGCAGTCATTCAGTCTGTCCAGGCTCCGCCCCCTCCGCCCTGGATCACAGTGCTCGTCGTTTTCGACAGGTCGCCGTCCCGCCGAGCTCCTAAAACACAGAAACACACTTTAACACCTGTGGACCAAATAATACACACTATAACACACACTTTAACCCTTTGGAGACTGTTTGTTATTAACCCTTCAGGGACAGTTTGTCTCATTTTCGTCTCTTTTCTTCTTCCTGTTGTGATAACTGTGTGTGTGTTGATGCATGTGTCCTAAATGTAGTCCAGATTGTGTATTTGAGTGTAATCAGTGAATTTGCAGCTCAGCTCCTACAATAAGTCTAAAATACACTGTGGAAACTAAATAGTTACATTCAGACTGTTCAGGTCCAAAAATGCTCCATTGAAACCCATTCAAACTGACATTTTTGATCCCACAGCCATCAGAGCAGAAAAACAGGACTTGTATTATTTCTGGGTGTCATTCTGGGCTTTTGACTCTGAATTTGTCATTTTGACTATTTTCCACCTGATGAGGTCATTTTGACCATATTTGGCATATGGAGGAAATACATGCTATTTCCACTAGGTGACCTGTCACAGTCAATGTAGCTGCTGATCACTGACATATCCCAGACTGTCAGCAGCTACACTCACACACTGAGGAGGAGGAGACTGAGAATTATCCATAATTAATCTAAAAACATAGTGGCATCATGACAAAAACCTGACATTTGAAAAATCTGATGTTTATGATCAGGACTGATGTTGGTTCAAAAAAAAAAATTAGTCAGTGAAAGTAGAAAATCATATATTTAATGAAAGAAATTCTATGATTTTTTCACCTTATCTGAGATGTTTTCAAAGTGCTGTCATCGTAAATCTTTAGAATAAATATGTGGAAATAATAATAATAATAGTTCCAGTAATGTGACTAATTCACAAAAAACACAGTCACAAACAGATATATGTTGAAGTACTGATGTTGAGTACAGATTACTGCTCTGTACATTTTGATTTTGATTTAAAGCATGCAAGGTAGATTTATTCATTACTTTTTAAAGCAAAGTTAAAAAAAATAACTTAAAATGTGTTTATCAATTTGTTAGTTAATTAAAAAGTATGGGGTCTGTTTTTGTTATAATAGCTCCAAGGACATTAATTATTCACAGCTTTTCTTTCAGTGAGGACAGTGAAGTCATATTTTAAATATATACAGTATATTATGTTTTTGTACTAGGTCTGTAATGCTGTGCTCTGGCCTTTATTTGTCATCGGTTGTCAGTTTACTGTAAAAGAATAATCTTTTCTTAACACTGGATTTTTCTCTTCGCTCCATCATACACATCGGTTACCTTTTATTCAAAATATATGAACTGTGTAGACCAATGTTGCCCTGAGCTGTGTGTTACCTTTGTGTTTGTGTGTTTTCATATTTGTTGAAAAAGAAAAAATGAAGAACTCAATAATAAAAAAAATACACATATTTTTGCAGTATTTCCAAATTAAATATATTTTATATTATTTGTTGAAGAAAAGGAAAATAAATATATTTGAGAAAGAAAATATATTTATAATTTTTTTTGTATTTTTGCTTTATTTTAAATCAGCATATTTCAAATTTGCTAGAAATTTGCTGTTTTTTTAAAATTCTGTATATTTTATATTATTTCTTGAAACAAAGGAGAAGTCAAAAAAATATATTTGAGAAAAAAAAATTAAATATTTTTGCCATTGTTTTTAATTCAGTATATTTTATATTATTTGTTGAAAAAAAAGGAAAAAATCAATAAATATATTTGAGAAAAAAATATTTTTTTCATATTTTTACTGTTTTTAAAAATTCAGTATATCTTCCATTAAAGCGTGTGTTTGCTTCTCGTTTTTCAGGTGTGTTTTAAGTTGCTGTGAAGTGAAGCGGTCCGCACTGAAGTTCCTGCAGTGACTCACTGCGACCGGCAGGTGGCGCTGCTGCCTCCTCTGCTGCCAGCTGGGACTCTTTGCATGGCCCTCCTGTGTCTTCTTACTTGGGGGCCACACGAGGGCGCCAGCGTAAAGGTCAACATATTGATGTGTTGATTTTGTCTGGGACAGACTCCGTCCTCCAACTGTCCCAGACAAAATCATTTGTAAATGTTTGTGTGGTCTGGACACTGCTGACACCAAACTGCTGTTTGAGCTGAATAACAGGTGAGGTTACAGACGAGGAGGACACACAGACCGGAGGGACCGTCAGCGGAGGGAGCGTCCGTCAGGCCGCTGTGACTCTCGTTCGTTAGTTAGTAAAGTTAAAAGAACAGTAGTCCGTGTCCGCAGTTTGAAATGAGGCGATAAATTTCCTTTGAAACTCTGCACTTCTGACACAGTTAGAGCTGAGAATACTGTGAATACTGAATCTCCTCACTTATTTAAGAAAGTGTTATTTTTATATATTCTAGACTCATTACATAAACCAAAATGTTCAAACATTTTTCCATTTTAATTTTGATAATATGACCCAAAGCTAGAAAAATATATATTTTTAAAAAACCCTGTAATGGGAGCTCCCATTTCTCATCATCGTCTCTCTGTATCATAATAAGCAGACTCTCTGTCTGATCACATCGCTAGTGTCCTCTGACGAGCCGCCGCGAGCTGATGTTTTGGTGTAAATCCTCGTTCTCTCTGGACTGCGCGTGATGACGAATACTGTGTGATAAACCACATCGTTGTTTGTCTTTGTCCTGTTTGAAGGACAAACTGTAAGCAGGTGAAGATAATGTCTTTATCCCTCATCTCCTCCGGGCCCTTTTTCCTTTTGTGTCGTCTCAAACTGGAGAGAGCAGAGGTCCGTTTGAAAACGCCCGAATTAAACTATCAGAGAGACAGCTGATGGCTCAGTGTCGTACTTCACAACACATTTCCAAAAATACCCCAAAAACAGAACGTATTTCAAAATATTAGAAACACCCGACCCATAAAAGCAGAGGAGCTGAGGGCCGCTATCAAAGCAACCTGATATATATTGAATTATATATATAAATATATATATAAAATGAAGAGACTTTTGCTTGTTGGACATTTCTGTGCTGTAAATCACTTGTTGAACAATCTTAGGAAATATTAATAATATTAATAATTTGAGATTCTGGGTTTCTGATTCTCGTGAGCTATGGGAACTAAGACATAATCATCAAAATAAAAGAAAAAAAGGCCTGAAATATTTTGATTTACATGGGACGAATCCACAACATATCAACTTTAGCTTTTTTAATTAAATTAGAAAGAAAATTGAACTTTTTCATGATATTCCGTTTTTTTAGATGCACCTGTATATTATAATATGAATTTTAGGACATGGACAGACTGCATAACTGACTTTAAAAATGTAAAATACATAAAACGAGGTTTTAGGTCTCAGCTGAGGTCAGAGTTTGGCAGTGTGGATGATGTGTTGGAGTTTTGTGGTTTCTGCTGGATTTGGTCGTGTCAGGTGTGATTTACGGCCGTGTGTGAGTGATTATGGGCGTGTCTCTGGGACTCACAGGTTATCAGATGCAGAGCGCTGCAGAGGAGCAGCATCAGTGCCGGAGCGCCACAGAGGAGCGAGGGCGAGGAGTCGGTCGGTTTGTTGGAGGAGGCGTCCTGCTGCTGCTCCTGCTTCTCCTGAGGAGGTTCAGGCTCCGCGTCTTTACACTTCTGACTGTAAACACACACAGAGCTGCATCATCCATCGATAACCTATCAGTCAAAAACAGCGCATGATGCCAGATGTGGACTCACAGCTGCTTCTGCAGGTACTGCTGCTGGGACTCGCAGGCTCTGGTCTGACTCTGAGCCGCCAGCATCTGACTCTCAGCAGCCGCCTTCAGACTGACGCAGGACTCGGTCTGAAGTCCAGCCAGCGTCACGTTCTGCTCCAGGGCCTCGATGCGATCTGAGCACGCGTGCACACACACACACACACACACACACACACACACACACACACACACACACACACACACACACACACACACACACACAAACACAAACACACACACAAAAACATTTTTTAAATCTGAGACCAGACTGTTTATTTTTCAGTCGATTATTATTACGTTACGATTACGTTTTTAATAAATAACATAAATGAACATTGCAGGTGTTTTTTGTTTGGCGCCCCCTGTGGTCACCACCTGTGAGTGCAGCTGTGTTTTAAGACTACAGTTCCCAGAGTTCAGTGGGAGATGACCCTTTTATCACTGAGCAGAAGAAATAAAGTCAGATGATTAAAGCACAATTTTCATCAGACTATGTCTGATTCTGTTTTTTTTCTTCTCCACTATCATAATAATTATTGGTGTTCACACACACACACACACACACGCCTACATTAATATGTATATGTATAAATATTAATGTAGGCATGTGTATAAAACGGTAAATTCTGACCTGGTCATTTCTGGGACATGAGACTGGTATAGAGAGAAACATCACTGCAACTTTTAACTTGACGTATCAAGAACTGATATTCACACTAACGCTCGCTCTTATCGAACGTTTTCTTAGACTCACAAACTCAGCGGCACAAATATCATTTCCACAAATAACATTTTAGGGGTATCATGCTGCAACGGAGGTAGTTTTCAACCCACGCCGACTCCGACCTTTAATGTTCTGCTTGTCTCAGTGTTTCTCAGTATTTCATGGTACACAAGTATCAGTTCATTTTAAAGTATCCACATTTCTGAAAAAAAAGTATCTCCGAGTATCTTGCTGTGTTATGATGTTTTGGGTCATTTTACTTCAGAGTATCTGCGTTTATTTTAAATGATTGTGTGTTGTAGCTGGTCTCAGTCTGTGTGTGTGTGTTGCTCTCTCAGTCTGCACACTGTTAGTGCGTTCATGTGTGTGATTAAAATGCCACTTTCTTACAGAAGTGACCGAACTTTTCCACAATATTCTCACTTTCTGCGATGCAGCTGTGTGATGAAAACAGGTTTGCTTCAGTGCTCACAGGCTGAGTCTGACCCCAGATCAGCGGACAGCCTCGGCCCGTCCTCCGTCATGTATGGGGGGGGGTTAAAGCTGCAGCTGAGGAGCGAGTCTCGCCTGCGTTGGACTGTCCGCGCTCTGATGCAGGGACACTGTTGACTGAGAGTTGTCCAACATAGCAACAGTAACTAGGGGTAATCAGTGAGAATCAGAGTTCAGATCAACTCCTGGATGAACTTATAAGGAGACGGTGTGTGTTATCACACACTGACGTCAGTGTTATGTGAGGAATGATGGGCGCTGCCAGCTCTCATGTTTTCTGTTCTTTAGTGTGTTTGGAAGCAGATCCTGGATCAGATCCTGGACCAGATCCTGGATCAGATTCAGCCTCACTGCTGAAAAAATGAAATACTTAAATGAAATCAAACAGATCAGACTGTGAGTGTTGTTTCATTTTAAAGCTCCTCCATCAACAACCTGACCTGAGAAAAACTGGTCTTATGTCACACCGTCAGAGACGAGTTTCAGTCCTCGAGTCTCACCGAGTGTCTGCCGTGAGGTCAGGCAGGTGCTCCAGGTGACATTAGTACAAGTCTGAGCTAGTGTGCTTATAACTTTCCAGGACTTTTCCAGGACTTTGAGGCAAATTTTAAAGAGCTCACATTCTCTGAAACGAACGTTGATACTCGTTGATGATCTTTTTCATTACTGTGTGACAGCTTTATTAAATAAATATTATTAAAGAAAAAAAGAGAAGAACAGGATTAGAACTGAATATCCAAATATAACTTTGGGACTGGTGTGTAAAGAAAATGTGTTGGCGACTTTTTATTTATTTTTTGGTGATCTTTGATTTATTTCTTTAAATTAGCAATTTTGAAGTTTTTGTTGGTTTTTAAATTAAACATAAATTCACTTATACGTAAATAAAACTTAGAGTTAGATGTTTAAATAAAACATTTTGGTAATTTCCTTTTTCCATTTTTGCTGATTTTTCCATGTTCCACATTTTCTGTTTCTAATATTTTGAAATATGTTTTTTTTTTTTTTTACATTTTTCTAGCTGTAGGCCATATTATGAAAATTAAAATAGAAAAACGCTTGAGCATTTTGGTTTCTGTAATGAGTGCAGAATATATTAAAATTTCACTTTCTTAAATAACTGATGGAAATTCAATGTCGTCATTTTTGAGGTGCACCTGTAAACGATGCAGCTGGAGCTGGAGCTACGGTACACGAGCGGCGTGAAATAAAGTGCTCCTTTAACCTGATGCTGGTGCGCGTCGTGCAGCTGGATATTTCGCTGCGGTTAATAAACGGGTCTGAAGTGGTCTGTGAGTCACTGGTTCCACACGGCTCACATTAAACAGCAAGCGATGTTTATCAGCAGCTGCCTGTTACACACAAACACAATGCGTCTCTCATATCTGCTGCTCGCAGGAATCCATCATTTCCCTCCGACTATTCACAGCAGGAAGTCACCTTCATTAAAGACTTTCTGCACTTCCTATCAGGCTCCTGTTCCCGCCCCGCCGCTGCTGCTGGACAACATTACTCAAGGAAAATACACTAAATAATTCATCACACCCTGGAATTAAAAAAAAAACACACCAGTAGCTCACTGCGTCTCATGTCAGGACAGAAAAGTTGTCACCTTTTGAAACCTTTTTTAATTTCTTTTGAAAAAATGGGGAGCAACTTGCTAAGAAATGTCCCACAAATTGCAAGAAATTAGCAAAAGGTGACAAGAAAAAAACTGATTTTTTTAATCAAAATGTTAAAAAAAGAACGAAAAAATGTACAGAAAAGAATCATCTAAATCATACATTTAATTTGTTTTCCAATGTTGAGCACTTCTTAGTTGTTTTTCTTACAACTTTTTTTTTTTTTTTACTAATTTCTTGTGCCTAAAAGCCAAAAATTTTCTATAACAGAAATGCCAAAAAACGTAAAGAAAAAGTCTGATTATGCAACAGCTGCTAACAGCTGCTTACAGCTGCTAACAGCTGCTTACCACTGCTAACAGCTGCTAGCGGCTGCTTACAGCTGCTTAACGGCTGCTAACAGCTGCATACGGCTGCTAACAGCTGCTTACGGCTGCTAACCGCTGCTAATGGCTGCTTACAGCTGCTAATGGCTGCTTACAGCTGCTAATGGCTGCTAAACAGGTGCTAACGGCTGTTTATAGCTGCTAACGGCTGATGAGAAATGTAGCGTCAGAAGAAAAGGCTGTGTGACGGTGAGGTAAAGCAGTGAAAACACTGGAAATACAGCGTCCACTTCGATTGATACTGCGTTGGGTTTTTGGGGTTTTACAGCCCCACTTCAAAAATCCACAACTATCACTTTAACATCTGATCCGAGGTCAGTTTGCTGAGATGATTTTAGTTTCTTTCAGTGTTTGTAGAGACAAGCCTGTGTGTTTTCATAAAAGAAACATGAATCTACTGCAGACGGTCAGCGACTTTTAACAAGTCAGAGCCGTCACACGGCAACCACAACACAGAGGGGGAGGAAGTACTCATCTTTTACTGCAGTAAAAGTACTAATACTTCACTCTACTCTACTGCAAACTCTTCTTTAGTTTTGTTTGCAGAAATGATCAAACAGTGCTTGAGTTCCTGAACTTTTCCTTTTTTCCTCTCACTGATCTCTGCTCTCCTTCCTCCTTATGTTTCCTTGTTTCCTTCCCTCAGCTGGGTTCCTTATTTCCTTCTGTAGCTGAAACTTTTATATTTGTGGTTTCTGACTGATAATTAGAGTCTCCCTCTCTCGGAGCAGAAAACACATTCCTGTTGTATTTTTTTAAACCAACCAATCGTGTGTATTTATTTATTCTGACTCACTGGTCGTCATGGTAACAGGGGTGGAAAATGCAGCTAAGAATACCGCTGGTGGCGGGCCTGAGAAAGTCTCCTTTCATGGCAGTGATGGGGTTTTTCCTACCTTCCTGCAGGCGGATCTGAGCCGTGAGGTTGGCCTCGGTCTGACGGAGCTCCTCCACCGTCTCCTGCAGCACGCTGATGTTCCCGTTCAGCACAGCCTGAGCGTGTACACACACACACACACACACACACACACACACACACACACACACACACACACACACACACACACACACACACACACACACACGTTACCGAGGCGGGCCGACAATCACACTGAGTGTCATTTAAAAGCAGATATCTGTGAAATATTACAGTGAGATACTCATTTTGTCTTTAACCCTTTCAGACCTGGAGCCAAATCATTTTCCTTGTGCTGTATTCAGACGCCTTTAACAAGTATGTTTAACCTTTGACCCCTGAGTGGTGTGATGTCTTTCAAAAACATGGGAAAAAGGCGATTGGTCGGCAACTTGGTAAGAAATTTTCCACTAATTGCAAGAAATTACTAGATTAAGAAAATTCTTTTTTTAAAAGCTGGGGAAAAAACTTGATGTATAATTATCATTACATATTTAAAATTATGTTAGAGAATTTTTTTATAATTTTGAAGAACTTTCTCCAAATTTTTCTTTCTTTTTCTTGTTTTTGTGTCTGAGCTGAAAAAAAATGCTATCATTAATATACATTTAAAATTATGTTACAGAATTACTCTAATTTTTAAGGGCTTTTTCAAGGCCATTTAAAAAAAAATAATTAGTAAAAAACTATATTTATAACTCTTATCAAATATTTGATTTGATTTCAGTTATTTCAAACATGTAAAGAAGGAAATAAAGAAAATATTATACAAAAACAGACCGAAAAATAAAAATAAAAACATGGCCAAATATATAATGACTTGCTTTACATATTTGAAAAAATTGTTACAGAATTTTAAAATAATAATATAAAATAATATAATATATTTCAAGCATTTTCTCGGTTTCTTGTATGCCTTGTTTGTTTTTTTGTAACTTAATTTCTCTTTTTTTGTTCTTTTTTGACCTGATGTCTTGCTAATTTTTTTGTGTCATTTCTGTTTTAATAGTTTGTTTTCTCCTTTCCATGTTTTCGAAAAAAAAAAAAAAAGGGCAACTTGGTGAGAAATGTTCCACAAGTTGCAAGAAATCAGTAGATTTAGACAACGATTTCAATTAAGCCGGGGCAAAATGTGTAATGGCCATTTGTTTTTAACTTTAAAAATTCTGGTAATTTTCTTGTACTTTTGAATAATTTCTTGCTAATTTTTGGGTGATTTCTTCTTTCGTTGCTCATCGGCCTCTTCTCGTGTTTCTGACAGAAAGCACTTTGCTCGGGTTTCAAAGGGTTAAAAAAGGGCTCAACTAGTTTTCATATGAACCAGCACTGAAGAACAAAGAGGAGGGAGGGAGACATTTCCTGTTACATCACTCTGTCTTTGTTCTTTCTAACTTTTCATCACAGCCAACGTTTGTCCCAAAGCTGCGGTCCGGGGACCCTCCAGGGTCCCTGAGGGAGTTTCAGGGGTCCCCCAAAAAACTGAGGAGCTTTTTTTTTCATAACTGAAGCCTCATAACAAGTGAGCTGAATGTGAGTCCTAAAAGAGACGGATCTGATGGCAGGTTTCACTTCCTCCACAGACCTCTGCTCGACTGTAACCGACAGCTCAAGAGCTTTGGTCTGAATCAGGTTTAAAAACCAGAATCTTGTCAGACCAGCTCCCTGAGGTAAAGTCCTGTCAGACGGCGGTCTGAGACCTCCTGCGTATGAATTTAAACATCTTGGACACAAAGAAGTAAAAAAACGCAGCGATAATAGTGTCGACCTGTTGAACCTCTGTCAGCCTGAATCTGTGTTTTCAAATTCATCTGAAACTTGTTTTCCGTTTCTGTTGTCAGACGACTGAACGAGAACGAAACGGTCGCTTAATCACGTCTCATAAACAGGTTTGGGTACAAGGGGTCGACAGACGATCAGCCTGGCCGATTATTGGAGCCAATATCCGGCATCTGTATCTGCGTTTTATTTTATGATCGCCCATAAAACTGACGAATTAAAACGTGCAGAGAAAGTGTCAGCGTGAAGGCAAATTTGATTTTGTAAAACAGATCAGAGAGCTATTTTTATTTATTCTTTTTTCATTGAAATTTCGACTTTATAAAAAGGTTCCTGGGAACTTTCTGTATGTGAAGTTGAAGGTTTCAGTATTAATTAAACTTTTGGCATGTAAACACAGACTTTCTTATATTCCAAATTCTAAATATTGACAAAGATTTTCAGTTTTTTTGTAAAAGCGTATCGGTCTCATTAGCTCGTAATACTCCGTACCTGCCCTAAAAAGACTACATTGGTTGACCCCTATTGGGTACCAAAACCCGGTCAAAATACAACACCAGTTCCTATTCGCCCGGCACCCGCCAGACCGGGTCACGACACAAGGCAGGTTTCCATCAACCCTCAACCCACCAACTGAAATGCCTCCAACAGGTAGTTTGTCCCGTGGCAGACCCAGAAGACGAATGAGGGATTATCAGGATCATCCCGAGGTTTTGAATCCACAATTCCTCTGTGAAATCGTGGACTACATCTCCCAGAAATCCCTCATACGGGGGCCCCTCATAAGGGGCTCGCCTTTCCATCACGGCTCCATAACACGCCTACGTGGCCTTGGATTGAAATAATGACGGCTAGTGCGGTGGCTGCAATAGAAATAAAGCTGCTGATGTTTTGAACATCCATCGCCATGGTTACTGGGATGTTATCACCAGAGGAGACGTCACATGACATCAGTCAGTGGAAACACAGTCAGCTCCATGTTGAGTTTTATCACATTTACTAAATATCGCTTCAGTTTTTGTGCAAACTTGTAATGGTTGCGTAATGGTTTTGGTGCGTTCAAGGACGTTCCAGCATGTGAGAACTGAGATTCAGCTCCTCAACAACACGTTTAACAAGAAACCAGCAGATTCTGAAAACCTCCTTCACCGTTTGTTAACGCTCAAACACGTGGAGGACCCTGTGGGTGCTGACGGGCCGACGGCGCTGCCAGCTGCTGTCGGCTCTCGCAGCTGAGCAGCTGATTGAAAGCAGGACGGCTGAGAACGGCTTTTAGAAACATTCCTTTCACTGAACGCAGCATTTAAAGTTAGATGGCCTCTTTAAACACAGTCTGCACTTAAAGGAACAGTCCAAACACACGGCACCACCCGAAACGCTCCTGATACCACAACAACACGTCGAGTACACACACCAAGTACTGATAGTACTAACAGCCTACGTCATCAAAAATATGCACGCACGTTTTGGCACCAGACGTGGCGTCGTTCACCATTCAGACCGACACGGACGAGGAAACAACGTAGGGCTGAGCGATATGGACTTAAAATAAAATCTATTGGAACAACCTCAGGGAACCCTGGGAATCCTTAAAGACCCTTACAGCATTACTAGAATCTTATCAAGGACCACTGAAACCTTCCCAAGGACCTCTAGAATATTCTCCAGAACCATTAGACTTCCTGGATCTCCAAGAAGCCCCTGGAGCATCGTTTAGCCTCCCTGGAACATACTCCAGGACCAATATGACACTTTCATCAAAGACTCCCAGGACTTAAAACACGCAGAAAATCTTTAAGGACCCTTGCACCATCCTCAAGGACCACTGGGACTCAACCAAGGACACCTGGAACATGAACCTTTTTAAAGGCCCCTGGGAAATCATTTCCCACCAGTGAAACCCCTTCAAGGACCACTAGTACCCCGTCGAAACCTGCTCACATCTCCTCAAGGAGTCATGGAAACATCTTCAAGAACCGTGCAGTGAAAGTATTGGCAGTTATGATAAAATATTGTTTTTATTTTCGGTGAGCTCTCTGCAGTCTGAAAACAGGCCGTTCTCTTTCACTCTGAAGTCTTTGGGGATTTTTCTCGCCACCGAAACCGTCTGAACACCTGTGCAACAGGAAGTGACACACAGGAAGCAGCAGTGATTAATTAATGAGCTCAGCTGCTTCAGACCCCACGCCAACAGGCGAAAACTGTCAATCACACCACCGAAAAACCTGAGATCAGTCAACTCTACACTGCTGCAAGGAAGGAAGGAAGGAAGGAAGGAAGGAGATGCAAGAAAAGAGGAGAGGAAGGAGGAAAGAGGATGGAAGAACGTAAGGAGAGAGGTCAGGAAGGAAGTAATGCTGCGTTCACATGGAACCAGATGGTAAAGGACAGCAGCGCAGTCTCTCTCTAACCATTATAGAAATGTTATAGAAAACAAGCAAGAAATTTGTAAAATGAAAAAAAAATCCCTAAAATTGGCAACAAAAGTAAAAAACAAGGACATGACCTGAAAAAAGTGCTTAAAAAAAATCAGAATCCTGTAACATAATTTTATATATGTAATTATTTAGTTTTCCCAAGCTGTTTTTTTAAATATAATAATTAATATAAAATAACATCTATCTACAAATGTAGTTGTTGCAAGTTGCTTATTGTCTTTTTTTATCATGATTTTGAAAGAAAACGATCCAATCTGTTCAGGGCTGAAACATTTCAATACGTGTGAAATGCATCTCAAAGCAGCACAAGAACAGTGATGTCCAGGTTTCAAAGGGTTAAGAGATAAAAAGATCAGACCAAACCGATTGCAGATCAATACCAGCCGGTGACCCGAAACTAAAGAGAGAGTCACTCCGTCTGAATCTCACAGGACGCCTGCAAATATCACACGTGCTTCACGAGTTTCACAGCTGAAGAGTCGCTCCGTGTTCATCTGTCCGCTCCAAAAGAAACAACTCCAATATCTACCCAGCATGCAGCGGGTTACAGCGAGCGGCGCGGTGTCTGAGGTCAGGTGATCAGCAGCTGGAGCTCAGGTGGATCCACTCAGCGTCGCAGCAGCAGGTGGAATCAGTTACCGAGCTCACGTATGAGGCTTTTATTTTGTAGGAATGCAGCAGTGTGGCGGCTGAGCAGAGAAGCTATGAGCTGAAGGGGTTAAATGATATCAGGGCGTCTCTCTAAAAAGGCCTTTAGATATACATATATATATATACACATACATAAATACAGATGTTCCACAAATTGCAAGAAATTAGTTGATTTATCAAATGATCTTGTCTGTCAAAAGAAAAAGCTAAGGAAAAGCATATTCAGAATTATCACACTTACATATTTGAAAATATGTTTCAACATAATTATGTTTTTAAGCACTTATTCCAGGTCATTTTATCCATCTTTTTTGTTTTATTTTTATTTTTTCCCCACAAATGTTCCAGTAAAGTTTTTGCACCTTTTACTAATTTCTTTCCATTTTTTGGGGTTGCTTCTTTTTTTTTTTAACTTCTTCCCATGATTTCCAAAGAAATCAAGCCAATTTACTCCGGTTTCAAAGGGTTAAATACCAAGGTCAGACCTAATAAGCAGTAAAAATATGTATGTTTGAAATAAACTTGAAACTTTCACTTGCCATGTTTTGGCTGGTGGATGTTTTTTATCCGACCCGTTACTGCAGCCCGTCATTAGGAAAGTTAAATTTCGGACACAGCGGATTGTGCCTCTAAACCCGGATATTTTATACCAAAACATGTTTTCGTGACCGTGGCCTGTTTGAGCGTTTGTGCCTGAATGTGCCCAAACGTTGACCACAGTGCTGCTACAGTTTCAATGTATCCGCTGTGTAAAAAAGTACAGATGTATCATGGTTTGCAGACACATACAATACAATTTTTTTTCTGGTTATTGGGCTGCATGGTCAGAATGTGCAGTGAATTCTGGGTATTGTAGTTCCAGCTGGAGTACTTGTTTCACCTCTGTTAGCAGGAACACGCTTCATGTGTTTGCACACTTTGTGTTTCTATAAATAAAAGGAATATTCCAGAATCCACAGCGATGAGGCGAGAGTTTCCCTCCAGCAAATACTGAGGCTTTCACAGGACGAGCACAAGTCAGGAGGGGAGAAGTCAGACAAAACGAAAGGGAGCGGAGAGGGAGGAGTGGACCAGAGGTGAAGCGAGGAGAGGAGGAATGAGTCAGGACGAACCACCGGGGGGTGAAGGCAAACACTCACTTTTTCCAACCAACAACTCTAAGAAATGAAGCTGGAAATGTTGGAAGCAGCGAAACTCTTCACAGTTTAAACACTCAGCCTGCTGGGAGCAAAAAACTAATCAAAGTTCTTCAACTGGAGGGAAACATATAAAGCCTCCCAAAATGGAAACACTGGAGTAAAGAGGAGGAGGAGGAGGAGGAGGAGAGAAGAATCGCTCTCTGTTCGTACCATATTTTCACACAATAACTCAGAGAGAAAGTCGAGGAACACAAACACGGCTTCAGGTCGAGCCCGTTTATCAGCCTCGGGAGGTTTTAAAAGAACCAGCTTTTTAGAAAAAAAATTTTTTTTTATATGAATGTGATTCATTGATCTGAGTGAGGCTTTTCTGTTTGTTTTCGGGGGACAGATGGAAGCTGTTAGTGTTTTGGTGAGGCGGGTGGGGCCGCGCCGGTGGCTCTGCTTTCAATTTTGGCAGTTGAACTAAAAATGAGGCTATTTTCAGTATCAGTTTGGTGAAACGGCGCCAACATTACACTGTAAAAAAATAGGATTTTATCTTGACACATCCTCTCCTCCATCTGCTGTTGTTTCGTTACGAACACACGAGCCACGGCGTCGAAATGGAGGTTTGTCACTTTTTTGTGTAAAAGAAAATCAGTCCGGCAGCTGTTGGTGAAGAGATGCTGGTCGGGTCTGATGTTTACATTTAACCTGCTGCTACGTTCAACCAGAGGTAACACCTGAGCTCACGCATGTTGGGACACACATTCACAATTTTTGGGAAGGCCGTAGGATCTCAAAATTCTGGAGTAATACTGCTCAGGAATTCAGCCAAATGATTTCAGTAAGAATAGCCAGAGATCCAGGCCTCTTCGCGCCTGCCCTCTAAACCACCGGCCCTGTGAATCTGGCCTCTCCTGGTTAGATGTATTTTGGAGCAGTGGATAAGTGACAAACCGCACTCCGTCACGCAGCGCCGAACATTAACCCTTAGAAAAGAAAGATGATGGTTTGAGAGAACTTGGTCATCTTTCTTAATGTATCTGCATTTTTCGGTAAAGATGGTGTTTGTTTGTTTTTCCTTTTATTTTCTCTTTATCTTAATTTTTGCCATTTTTATTATCATTATTATTATTATTTGTTAATTTTTAATTATTATTATTAATGTTATCGTAATTTGAGATGCCTTTGGGAATGTGGAGAGCACCGTGGTGTTGAGTTCAAAAATTTATAAAAATAACCAAAAACATGTGAGCTCACCGGCTCCTAATAAACGGAGGATTTTAAAAAAATGTTGTCAACTAAAACAAAATCACTGTTGTATAATCTCTGTTTTAATTGGAGATCTTGTGACTCATCTGAGACACATAATGGTCGATCTTCACATTAGAACAAAGAGCACTTTCTGCAGATTTATAACTTCAAAACAATATTTTTTCTCCAGACTTACTTTTTTCTGTTTCATTTAAAAAAAAATTTTGGTGATTTCCTTTTTTTAAACATTTTTTTTTCTTAAATTTTTTTTAGCACATTTTAAAGAAAGAATTTAGATTTTTTTTAAATTTTTGTTTTAATGTGGGCGATTTTTAAATATTTTTTGTCTTTTTTTAA
The DNA here is from genome assembly GCF_026936395.1 of Plectropomus leopardus. Taxonomy (NCBI): domain Eukaryota; kingdom Metazoa; phylum Chordata; class Actinopteri; order Perciformes; family Serranidae; genus Plectropomus; species Plectropomus leopardus. Next base: position 38,734,319 of record NC_142180.1, on the reverse strand, counting down.
ATGACTAGACAGCTGCAAACTGTACAAACAGAAATTATTTTTTTAAATTTCAAATTTCCAACTGTCTTTAAAAACATCATGCGTAATGATAGATTTTTATACTCAATCAAACCCTTTTCTTATCATCTTTTTTTATGTAAAAAAATCTCCGATGACAGTTTTTCCTAAACCAAAATTTTTCTTTTTTTTCCTTAAACAATGTCTCTGTTTTATATTTCATTGAACTGAAAATATTTTGGTTATTGAACGAGTCATTTGGATACGTGTTTTTTTCTCAGCGCCAGCGTCCTTGTTCTCTTGTTGCTTATGCTGCTGAAGATGGAGAGCCGCGCCCGGCGTCTTTTTCAGAGCGCTCGGCTGTTTTTGTGCGACCGCTCCGAGCACTTCTGAATGAGAATTTAAGAAGTTTTAAGAAAGTCACCAGAGGTCAGCGCCGCGTTTTGAGCTGGGCGACAGACAGAAACAGAGGAGCTCGCTGGGCGGAGCAGAGCGGCCGGTGGGCGTTGCTGGTGTGCGTTGTGTTTTTGTCACTGAATTCATTCATCAAGCAAATGATCAGCAGACAAATTGATTATGAAAATAAATCATGGCGCTGCCCTAAATGTAGTGCATGCTGGGAAGTATGCTAAGACTCATTATTTTCTTTCAAAAAAATGTGGAGATGTTACTAAAGGTTTTGGCAATTTTTTCTAACAATTTTCAGCGATTTTTTTTAAGAAAAATATTTTTGTCCTAATTTTCTTTAAAAACAAAACAAAACAAAACAAAACATTTATCACATCCAGAAACTGTAAAAACAGAAATTATCATTGAGATTTTCACATTTCCGACAGTTTTTGAAAACACCCTGTGTTATTATAAAGGTTTGTGACACTAAATTTCAGGACTTTTTCCAAAACTTTCAAGCATATTTAGTTTTCCAAACTTTTTAAGGCCTGGGAATTTCTATCTGCAAATTCTGTGACTTTTCCATGTTTTTCATGACTGTACGAACCCTGTTCTTGTTTTACGTGACATCTAAACACAAGAACATGTTTAGATTAACCTGATTACTTCGTATGTGCTGATATGAGATAAATAATCTTATCAATACATCACTGATTGATGTCTCAACCTCAGCTCTGTGAGTTTTCTCTTTCGGCGGAAACGCTGAAGACAAACAGATTCAAACCTTCAACTTCAGCTTTTTAATCTCTGACCTTCGGTTTCCACTGAGAAATAAAGACCAGTTTGTCCTTCAGGATCTTATTAATCTTCAGAGAAGAGAAAGAACCTGATAAATGATTTCATAATCACCCTCCACATGCAGTTCAGCGGCGTTAGAGGAAACCGGCTGAGAGCTTTTCCTGTTGTAAGACGAACATCATAAATCTTTGTGTGAATGAACTCTGTGGTCACGGAGACAAACTCACGTTTTCCTGACGGCACTCCTCCAGCGTTGCGTTGGTGGCGTTGATGCGGTCCAGCAGAAGCAGGATCTCCGTCCTCTGGCGGGCCTGCTCCTCCCTCGCCGCCTCCACCATCTCCTCCAGAGCCACCTTGTCCTTGTTGAAGACCACCTTGGCGCCCTCCAGCTTCTCCCTCATCTCCTGCAGCTCGGCGCGGCACTGAGCCGAGCTCTTCAGGTCCGGAGACGTCGCCCACACCACGATGACAATCAGCGAGATGATGGACCACAGCGCCAGCAGGGCGATCACCACATTCTTCGCCGTCTGGGAGGACTTGGAGGCGGCCGCCATGGCGGGGGCACGGCTGAGGAGGAGGAGGATGGAGATGAAGGTGATGAAGACGAACTGTGGAGCGAGCAGCTGCTCTCTGTCAGGCTCTCAGGTCCAAGTGAGCTGGACTTTCCCTTCAGCCCTGGCAGGAACACAGGGAGGGGCTCCCTCACAGGGCGAGAGACCGCGGACACACCCCCCGCCTCACCCGCTCCACCTCCTCCCCCAGCCTCCCCACCCTGAACCTCACCCTCCTCCTCCTCCTCCTCCTCCTCCTCCTCCCCTCTGTGCCCCTGTTATCATGCCTGGAGAGGACGCCTGATCAACAGGAAAGTCACAACATCACACACACACACACCACATATAAACGAAACTTTCCATGTGCACTCTGTGTGTGTGTGTGTGTGTGTGTGTGTGTGAACACTGAGGCTTTCTGTTTCTGTTTCCCAGCCTCACAGGGATGAACCTGGATGAACTCAGGAACAGAAACTATGTGGATCTTTGGCAGCAAACCTCCAAAAAGTTTCAGGCTGAGAAACAAAAACGAAGAGAAACAAAAAACAGAAAAATAAACAGAAACAAACAACAGAAAAACACGCTCAGAGACAGAAGTTAAGACAGAGTTAAAGTCAGAAAACGTGCCTTCATTCTTCCTCTTCTTCCTCCTCGGCAGCAGCTCTCACTCTTTCCTGACCTCCTGCCAGCTGCTGGCACACAGCTGGCACAGGCCCCGCCCCCCGTCAGTCTGTCTGAGCTGTGATTGGCTGAAAGCACGTTCAGTCCTTGGACTCCTGGAAACAGACAAACAACATGTCTATATAAACATCTGTAATTCCTGCCAGGAGTCAGGGGCCCCAGGCCAGCTCAGGGCCCCTGACTCACTCAGGGTTAACCCCTCCTCCTCCACACCCCATCAGGCTGAACGATCACACTCTACTGTTATTACAATATTTATAATAATTCAGGGCTCAGACACATTTTCCTTTATACTTTTCCAGAAAAAATTTAAAGACCATAAACCGTCTGAAACGTCCTCGATACTCCTCATCAGTTCTTTTTCATTACTATAGAACAGCTTTTTAAAAAATATATATCATTTAAAAGAATAAAACAAATTCAGAACAGGATTAGAACTGAATATTGACATGACTCAGGGACTGATGTTTGAAGAATTCTGGTGATTTTTTTCTTATTTTGGGGGATTTGGGAAGAAAACATTTTGGCTTTTTTCTTTTCGTTACAAACATTTCGGCAAATTTTAAAAGGAAGAATTTTGGCATTTTTCCCCACGATTTTTAAAGAAAACAGCGGCAACTTATTCTGGCAATTTTTTGCTGATTTTATAATAAAACTTTTTTTTGTGATTTAAAAAAAGGGCGTTTTTTCAAAGAAAATATTTTGGCAATTTTTTGCTGATTTTATAATAAAACTTTTTTTGTGATTTAAAAAAAGGGTGTTTTTTTTCAAAGAAAACATTTTGGCAATTTAAAAAAAACAAAAAAACATGCAGGTTTGGAGGCAGGTTTCCTTTAAAAACCACTGAAAATGACACCATTTATCAGCCAGAAACTGTAAAAATAGAAATTATCGTTGGATGGAAACAGACGTGTTTCAACATCAGCAGGTTCTGGCGGCTCCAAACAAAAGTCACGTGACCTCAGATATCAGATTTTAACTGACTGCTGCAAACAGTCCCCAGTGTTTTGGGTTAGAGATGCTGCCAGCTGTTTGCTGACATGCAGATGTGGAGGAGCATGAAGGACGTGCTCAGCAGAGGAATCTCACACTCAGACAGGAACCAGCAGCAACTTTCTGTCTCTCAGTGGCCACAGAAAACCTGCTTTTAGCCCCGAGGCCCACAGCCAGATGACCTCTGACCCCGTTTCCTCTGTCCAAAGACAGGACGGTCTGTGAGTCCACGTGAGGTCAGAGGTCAACTGTCCTCACAGGACGGACAGGAAATCATACAAACAGGACTGTAAGCATTAGCTGCAGGAGCTAACATGCTAACAAACTGTTATTACTGTCTGTCTCTGTCCTCTTGCTCTATGTCGGTCTGTCTGTGTGTCTCTGTCTTCTTCTTCTGTCTGTGTGTCTGTCCGTCTCTGTCCTCTTCCGTTGTCTGTGTGTCTCTCTGTCTGTGTTATTTTATCACAGACAATTAGTCAAAATGTGGGTTATTCCCTCCTTTAAAGCGTCACATGGGGGGGATTTAAACAGTTGGGCTGTAAATTAATAATTATTCTAGTCGCTAAAAGACACCAAAGAGTGATTAACCCTTTAGGGACCACTTTCACACCACTCTGTGTACAAAATGCACTTTTCAAAATCAAGCTTTAAAAATGATTGCACATTAATATTATTTTCACTTTCATTCAGTTAATTTTTCAAACCATCATCAGTCCTAATCATAAATATTATATATTCATTTCATTTTCAGGATTTTAACCCTTTAATGCCAGGTTTTTGTCATGATGCCACGATGTTTTTAGATTAAAAATATTGATGTTGAGTGTGCTCCTCCTCAGTGTGTGAGTGTAGCTGCTGACAGTCTGGGATATGTCAGTGTGTGAGTGTAGCTGCTGACAGTCTGGGATATGTCAGTGATCAGCAGCTACATTGACTGTGACAGGTCACCTAGTGGAAATAGCATGTATTTCCTCCATATGCCAAATATGGTCAAAATGACCTCATCAGGTGGAAAATAGTCAAAATGACAAATTCAGAGTCAAAAGCCCAGAATGACACCCAGAAATAATACAAGTCCTGTTTTTCTGCTCTGATGGCTGTGGGATCAAAAATGTCAGTTTGAATGGGTTTCAATGGAGCATTTTTGGACCTGAACAGTCTGAATGTAACTATTTAGTTTCCACAGTGTATTTTAGACTTATTGTAGGAGCTGAGCTGCAAATTCACTGATTACACTCAAATACACAATCTGGACTACATTTAGGACACATGCATCAACACACACACAGTTATCACAACAGGAAGGAGACAAACAGTCCCTAAAGGGTTAAACAAATATCAAAATATATGATTAGTTCTTTATCCAACAGTTGATGAAATAATACTGTTGGAGTAGTGGAAGAAGTACCAGTACTAAGTGAGTACTTGTTCGACCTGGGCGCTGCTGCGTGACGGCTGACGGCGGAGCATCAGCAGCTCTGACAGAAATGATCTGTTTCTGTTTCCAGAGGAGTCAGAGATCCTGCTGACAAACATCTGAGCGTTTCAACAGAGGAGGGAGTGTCTGATGATTTATATCAGTGCTGCAGAAACACTCCCTCCACAAATCTCCACATTTTAAAACTATTTCTGTCTGCCGTCCGTCTGCGGTTACTGCAGCGCCTCCATCAGGCCGGAACGCTTCATCACACATCACCGCCTCATTTATCAATTCATCATTTCATCTTTTCATCTTTTCATCCTTCAGACTGGAGTCAGAGCAGCGATGTGTGTCACACTGCCCTCTGCTGACACAACACACACACACCTCATCATCACACAAAACACGCAGAAATGAGAATCTATTAACACTTTAGTGGCTGTTTGTCTTATTTTAGTCTCTTTTCTTCTTCCTGTTGTGATAACTGTGTGTGTGTTGATGCATGTGTCCTAAATGTAGTCCAGATTGTGTATTTGAGTGTAATCAGTGAATTTCCAGCTCAGCTCCTACAATAAGTAAAAGTAGAAAATCATATTAATGTTTAATCATTTTTAAAGCTTGATTTTGTGCATGGAGCGATATGGGTGCGTGAGCTATTAAAGCGGACCCTAAAGGGTTAACATGAATATAATGCAGTGACAGAATACTTCCGGAGGGTGGCAGCAATGTAACACTGAAAAAAAACATCTACAATAAAACCCCACAGAGGAAAAAGAAGAACACCTATTAAAGAAGAAATAGAGCTGCAGCTACAAGATTTAAGAGTCAATTTATATTCAACTATTTAAATAACCAAATCATTTTGTTACTTTTTAAGCAAAAATGCAAAATAAAAGTGAGAATTTAGTGCTTTCTTTGTCCCATCTGTAATAGTTTGTTTAGCTGAGCTGTTAAAACATCATTCAGGACGTTTTAAATAATTTGAAAATTTGCATCGATGTGTCAGATTTTCAAAACATGTTTGATGTCATGTGACAGATATGATGTCATCATGTTTTACAGACTTTTGCCAATATTTTAAGACCGAGTGCAAGAAAGCAGGGACTGCCTCTCTGTCACACACACACACACACACACACACACACACACACACACACACACACACACACTCACACACACGCACACACACACACACACACACACAGCAGTATTTCCTGCAGTTTGTGAGACATTTCTTGCCAAGCTGCTCAATGTTTTCTAAAGAATGTGCTCAGAGTTTAAAGGTTTACTTATAATACACAAGAAAAGTGATGTTGACCCATTCTTCAAAGGGTTAAAATTGCAGTCATAATACATTGTTTGTTAATAAATTGTGTTACTTGAACATTTCCATTTTTGTGCTTTTAAATTTCTTTGTAATTTCATTTGTTATTATTTAGGTGCATATATACTTCTCAGGGAAAAAGTTAACGCAGTGGCATCTCTTTGCTCAATAAATTCCTCAAACAGTCAAATGATTATCAAAACTGTTGCAGATTATAACAAATTGTTGTGTAAAATATGAATTGTTGGTAAAACTTTAATCCTGCAGGTGTTTTGTGGTTATATTAACTGTCACAGCTGGTCTGAAATAAAAACAGACCACATTACTGCTACTTAAGGGATTTGAGGGATGTAAACAGGAAGTTCAATAGATATTGATGATAAATTTGTGTTTACATTTAGTCAAAGAGTGTCTATTCACACGGAGCTGAATGACGTGTGAGCAGCTCCTGTTTGGATGTACAGAAAACTATCAGCTGAGGAAAAATTAAAAACAGGATGACTCTTTTTCTTTTCTGTGAATTCCAAGTGAATTTATGGGCGTTTTGTTCTGGATGAGAGGATTTTAGATTACTAAAAGTTATCAACATGTTTCATATTTCCACTGAATCTCACTGATGAAGAGGAGGAGGAAGAGGAGGAGGAGGAGGAGGAGGAGGAGGAGGCGGAGGAGGGAGCTGTTTTGAAGCGCTCCGTTGGTTTGAAGAACAGCAGCGTGAGTTTCCTCCGTCAGTTGATGATGGAGCCTCTGCAGGTCTGTCTGATCCTCCTCTCCGTCAGCAGTGAGTCTCTTTTATTTTTATTTTTTTCATTAATATCTAAATTCTGTTCACATATTTAAACACACTTTAGCCCACTGTCTCTTACAGTGGTTATTAACTGAAGCAGCTGTCGACAGGCTGAGGAGCTGGCTGTCATTTTAGGCCAATTTAAGGGATTTTATGCTGAAAATTCCCTCAAAGTAAAGCTTCCTGTCTGAAGGATTAAAAATGATCACTGAGACGTCTGGAAGAGACTTTAAAAATTTGAATCTGCAGGCTGAGGCATTGATTAAATACCACATATTCAGAGATGCAAATATATAACTGAAGCAGCTGAATAGTAGAGTAAAATTAAATCGCTTTTTATCTCATGATTTAGATTTATTACTAATTATTTTAACATGTTATATCATGATTTACATTTATTTCTAATAATTTTGATGTTTTATCTCATGATTTGCATTTATTTCAAATTATTTTAACATTTTATCTAATCATTTAAAATTATATTGAATAACTTCAAGGTTTTATCTCATAATTTAGATTTATTTTGACATTAATTAAATTTTAATTTATTATTATTTTAACATATATCCATGATTTAGATTTATTTCTCATACTGACTTTTTAATTCATGATTTTACCTTTTTGTCCCTATGATTTTGACTTTTCATACCAAAGTCTAGACTTAAAATTTCTATTTTTTATTAATTATTAACTTTTTATTAATTCTGTTACATTACTGTCACTTACCGTAACTATTTTACATGTTAACATGTTTCTACATTCTCCTTTTGTCGTTTTATTGTTTGTTTCTTTGTACATGGCTTTAAGAAATTTACTTTTTATTTTGTCATCTTAAAGGTTTCTGTGGGGAGCAGCACGCCACCGCCCTGCCAGCCACCACTGTGCAGGTGAGAGTCGGGGAGGACGCCATCCTGCAGTGCCCCCTGCTGAACGCCTCCATCACTGACGCCTCCATCACCAACACCTCCATCGCTAATGCCTCCACCATAGACGCCTCCATCACTCACGCCTCCATCACCGACGCTTCCACCATTAACGCTTCCATCACTCACACCTCTATCACCGACGCCTCCATCACTCACACCTCCATCCCCGACGCCTCCATCACTGACGCCTCCATCACTGACGCCTCCATCACCGACGGCTCCAACACTAACGCCTCCATCACTCACACCTCTATCACCGACGCCTCCATCACTCACACCTCCATCCCCAACGCCTCCATCACTGACGCCGCCATCACTGACGCCTCCATCACTGACGCCTCCATCACCGACGCCTCCATCACTCACACCTCTATCACCGACGCCTCCATCACTCACACCTCCATCCCCAACGCCTCCATCCCCAACGCCTCCATCACTGACGCCTCCATCACTGACGCCTCCATCACTGACGCCTCCATCACTGACGCCTCCATCACCGACGGCTCCAACACTAACGCCTCCATCACTCACACCTCTATCACCGACGCCTCCATCACTCACGCCTCCATCCCCGACGCCTCCATCACTGACGCCTCCATCACTGATGCCTCCATCACCGACAGCTCCATCACCGACGGCTCCACCATTAACGCTTCCACCATTAACATCACCACCACCGCTGCCCCTCGCCGTGTGGCATCCTCCACCCTCAGCTGGTACAGGAAGGCAGCGGGACAGAGTCCGGAGCTGCTGCTGAGCTTCAGACCTGCAGACCCCTCTGAGGTGAAGTACGCCACTGGCATTGGTCCTGATAAAGTCTCGGCTGCAGCCGACGGCTCGCTGAAGCTGCACGACTTGGAGCAGAGCGACTCGGCCATTTATTACTGCGGCATCACGTGGGGCGAGGAACAGAAGAAGAAACCAACGCCGCGGGAACTCACAGGGGAGTGATGGGAACTCTGCAGCTGGTTCCTGGTCAGATCTGACTGAACTGGTTTTTAATTTTCATGTTTAGACTCTTGGCTTTTCAACATTTGCTTTTCTATTAATCTGTTTTTAATCTATTTTTTACAGTTTGTTTTTTCTTTATGTAGTATTTAATTTTCACCTCTGGAAGTCTTCTGTGCTGCATGGACACTTTTCATTAAGATGAATAATAAAGATCATCTCTTTATCTGTGTCAAAGTTACTTTGTTTGGTTTAGGCACAAAACTTCCTGATTAGGGAAATATGTTTAATTATGATGATATTCAGCTGATTTCTACACACAGCTCAGATTATGAGAGGTATCAGTACAGTACAGGGTTAAACCTCCACACCCTCACAGCAAAGAGTTAAATCCACACAGACAGAAAAATAGAATTTAACCTTTTGACATCTGGATCAACGTTAGCTTTCTTGTGTTTTTTAAAAGCTAAAAATATTAAAAGAAAAGATTTTAATTTAATTTTCATAAACAGAGAATAATAATAACTTTATGAAGAACGTTCTGGGAACTAAAAGAGAACGTGCTGCTGAAAACATTATTAAAATGTTGCACCTTTCTCAGAACGTTTTTAAAAGCAAAAGTAGCTGAAATCGTTTAGAGTTATTTATGTGAATGCTTAAATAACAATGAACGCTGGAATCACTAAAAACATTAAAACAGAGTTGAGTTTATAATAAAAGCACAAGAATCAAACAATAAAAACACCGAGACTTTAGGTTCAGAGAGGAAACGCTGTGTGACACCAGTAATAAACATACACACACACACACACACACACACACACACACACAGACCAGACACACACACAGAGACACAGACACACACACACACACACACACACACACACACACACACACACACACACCAGACACACACACAGAGACACAGACACACACACACACACACACACACAGAGACACACACACACACACACACAGACACACACACACACACAGAGACACAGACACACACACACACACACACACACAGAGACACACACACACACACAGAGACACAGACACACACAGACACACACACACACACACACACACACACAGACACACACACAGAGACACACACACACACACACACACACACACACACACACACACAGACACACACACACACACACACACACAGAGACACAGACACACACAGAGACACACACACACACAGAGACACAGACACATAGATGAAAGAAAGACACCCAGACAGCTAAAAGACAGACAGACAGACAGCTAACAAACAGCTAATTTAAATAAAGGGACAGACAGACAGACAGACAGGTAATTTAAAAAAACGTACGGACAGACAGGTTTATCTGACTCACATTGTCCAAAGTCCCCTCCTCTGTGTCCATGGCGACAAACTGCTTCGTGTCCATGTCTCTGTCCCTCCTCGGTCCTGTCTGGCCATCTGATTGTTTTTCCTCCCGCTGCGCCATTTTGTTTGTTTACAGAACCGTTTTCCCGCCTTTTATCTCCGCCGGCTAACAAGCTGTTAGCTAGTAGCATTAGCACCACTGCAAAACTAGCTAACTCTGCCGTTAACGGTCTCAAACGGTTGTTTTCGCTCACACGACGACCGACTCCTCTTCGGTTTCTTCTCCACGCTGCTGTTCCGTCAGTTTCATGTTTCTGCACTAAATTAAAAGGTTAATTAAAGGTTTTATATCAGATTCTCCCATTTATCTCATCCACACTCAGCCTGCAGTACCGTCTGTCACCGCTCACACTGACCGAGGTTCAGCCGGTACACTCGGGGGGGCGCTGTTTCACTCACTTCCCCTGCTCTCCTTTTTCACTTTATTAGTACAGAAATTAAATAAATACAGATTTATTTTTTTAAGAACAATTCTTGCGAAATAATAACATCAATACTACTCCTACTAAAAATACTCCTCCTCCTCCTACGTCTACTACTACTACTAATAATAATAATGTTTAAAAGTCCTTCACAAAAGTAATAAACACTAGACAATGATTAAAAAAAAGCAGCAGTTTAAAATTTATTGACTAAAGGTGCTGCACATTAGCGGGCAAAATAAGTCAAATTTAATAAAATAATAATAATAATAGTAATAATAATAATAATAAACTTTGTTTATATAGCACTTTTCAAAACAAAGTTTAAAAGTGCCTCACAAAAATAAATGTTAGACAATAATAAAAAATTAAAAGCGGTTTAAAAGCTGTACAGCATGGACAAACGGAACTAAACAGTAGAAGAGTAAAATAAGTCAAATAAGATAAATAAATCACAATACAAGAACACTACTACTAATAATAATTATTATAATAAAAAACAAAAAATAGGAGTAAAATAATACAAATATAATATAATATAAATAAATATAAAATAAAATAAATAAATAAATCACAATAATAATAATAATAATAATAATAATAATAATAATATAATATAATAAATAATAAACTTAATTGTGTGTCTTTCAAAGGACAGTTTCAGAATGCTTAAAAACTGTAGACAATGAATTTAAAAAAAGAAATACAAAAAAAACTATGGCAGGGGACAAGAACAACAAGTGAGAGACTAAAATAGGTAATAATAATAATAATAATAATAAACAATTAGTGAAACAAAAGTTATGGGTTATGGGTCTTTGTATATAAATATTTTTCAAAAGTGGGGTTAGGCTACAAATCTGGGGAAAGTACATTTATCAAACATCATACCAATTTATATCAACGTCATAATAATAATAAATATAAAAATAACAAATAATAATAAGAATAAGAATAAATTCATACTCTTTAAAAACAAAAAATGTAATATTACAAGAATAAAGTCAGAATTGTATTGGATAAAAGTTGTAATATTAAGTGATTAAACTTTACCTGACTTTACGTCCTTAATCTAAGACTTTTCTTGTAAATGTATGAGTTTAATCACTACATATTATAACTTTTTCTTGTAAAATATTATAATTTTATTTTCATTAACTTACAGCATTTAATCACAATATTATTATTATTATTATTATTATTATTATTATTATTATTATTATTATTATTATTATGTCTTTTCTCAGCATTACAACTTTATTCTTAGAATATTGGCTCAATTCTCAAAAGTCTTTTTTTTTTCAATACGGCCCTAGTCCTCATTTGTATTATCTGACTATTATCGTACAAATATTCCATTAAGATTTTTTAATTTTATAGTTATTTATTCATTAAATAACAGAGGTTTGTTCTTTGTTGTCTTAGCAGTTTAAACAGATGTGTTTTTACAGTTGACTTTTGTGATGTTCTGGATTAAGCACATGAAACCAGCAGAGTGTTTGTGTTTCTGAAATGTTTTGACAGTTTGATTTTAGGATCCTATCTGCAATGGCAACAGTCGAATCAGCAGCATCAGAGAGAAAATTTCCTGTTTTTGTGTCCTTCACCAACGGACTGAACCAACGGTCGATCTGATCCCAGAGCAGCCTCTCTCCTCTAGAGACTGTCAGCGTTTCGCTCCAACAGTTTCTGTTTTCCTTAAAGTCTCATTAACACAAAGCAGACCTGCAGACTTCAGCCTGACTGCAGACACGCAGACTTCAGCCTGACTGCAGACCTGCAGACTTCAGCCTGACTGCAGACCAGCAGACTTCAGCCTGACTGCAGACCTGCAGACTTCAGCCTGACTGCAGACCAGCAGACTTCAGCCTGACTGCAGACCCGCAGACTTCAGCCTGACTGCAGACCTGCAGACTTCACAGCGACTGCAGCTGCAACTCACTGCAGGGAGCCTCACCTCAGGTAGTAAAAAATGTAAATTAGCTTATTGTCACATTTAGTTAAGGACATAATAATAATAATAATAATAATTATTGTTATTATTGAAAAGCAACATTTTATTTGAAGTTGAAAATGCTGTTGTTCATATTAACTATATTTTATTAAAAGTAAAAATCTGCATTATTGGGGGCATTTATTTAAGAAAAAAACATTATTAGGAGAACTTAACTGCTGTTAATAAGACAAAATAACATTATATGGACTTTTATTTAAGATAAGAACCATCATTAGGACCACATTAAATTGGGATGAAAACCACCATCGTTTTAGTAGAGCATTTAGAAAATTTTGCAGGTGAAAAACTAAACTGATTTACACTAAAGTGAGTCATGTTTTGAAAAAATTCATCCTCAGCAGACCTTTAACTGCAGGTGAAGCCAGAGAGGACCGTTAGAGACAGAAGAGGATGGACACAGCCCTGACCTTCATCATCCTCCTGCGGTGAGACGCCACGGACAGACCTCAAACAGTCTGACTTATCTGTGTTTTCGTCTCTTGCTGTAGACGTTGGAGCGTTTCCGTGTTTTCGTCTCTTGCTGTAGACGTTGGAGCGTTTCCGTGTTTTCGTCTCTTGCTGTAGACGTTGGAGCGTTTCCGTGTTTTCGTCTCTTGCTGTAGACGTTGGAGCGTTTCCGTGTTTTCGTCTGTTGCTGTAGACGTTGGAGCGTTTCCGTGTTTTCGTCTCTTGCTGTAGACGTTGGAGCGTTTCCGTGTTTTCGTCTCTTGCTGTAGACGTTGGAGCGTTTCCGTGTTTTCGTCTCTTGCTGTAGATGTTGGAGCATTTACATATTTTCGTCTCTTGCTGTAGATGTTGGAGTGTTTGCTCTTTGCCCAGGACGCAGTCCGTCTCCTTCTCCATGGTCTTCAGTGGAGGAACTCAGCTGCTGGTGGATGTCGATGAAGAGGCAGCTGATTGTGATGAAGATCTTTTACACCATCAGAACAAGATGGCAGGTCGATCTAAACCTCAAAGATAAAATGAGATGATTAAAACATTCAAACAAGTTACAATCGAGGAGAGAAAGCGATGGGATTTTTTACAAAAATGTCTCTTTGTGGTCTCCAGTATGACATGTTGACAGTCGGTTTAGAGTTTCTGATCCTAACAAACTAACTTCGTCTTTTCTTCTGACTCTGGTGGAAATCTGGACGCACGGTCGTATATCATCTGCATAACACTGAAAGATAACAGACTCCTGGAGATCACGCTGTTACTTTGTGTCTTTGGGGTTTCGCAGTTATATTAAAATATTATTAATGCTGTTTTGTCCCCGTGTCGCTGCAGGTTGTGCCCCGTCTGTCCAGATTTTATCGTCCGTCTCTCTGGATCCAGGATCTCCTCACCTGCTGGTCTGCCTCCTCTCTGGGTTACACTCACCTGTGCAGGACGTCCTGTGGTGGGTCGACGACACGGAGGTGACATCATCAGAAGTGTCATGGAAGAGGTCAGAGGGGGGCGGGGCCTACAGCGCCACCTCAGTGTGGGAGGTGCCAGCGGCCAACTGGAGGTCCAGATCCACATACTGGTGTGGGACGATCCAGGAGGGACGAGTTTACAGACAGAAACTGTGCACACAGGACTGACTGTGACTCACAGGTCACAGGTTCAAGTTCCAGCTGTGATTGGACAGTTTAAAACACTTAAACATGCCAGTATTTATGAGATTCATGTGGGTTTTACACTTCAAATGTAATTTTCAAACAGCTGGTGGCTCCAGCTGAGGACATTCAGGTCACTGTTGCGATGTCAGATACTTTTATACCAGAGATACTCAACTTACAGTCCGCAGGCTAAATCTGGCCCCTGATCAGGTGCCGGTTGACTCCTAACCATTTTCTAATTGACAATAAAAATAAAGTGATTGACTCTGTGAATTGTTTTTGTCCTTTTGTCTCCATAAGGTGTCAGAGTGCATAAAACAGCATCAAAATAGAGCTTGTTGATCATAAAAAGAGCCAGAGGAGGATCCCCCACACCCCCGACAGAGGTCCTAGATAAGACCCCTCATCCAAGAAGTGTCCTAAAATCCTAGAAATGGCGAAAAACCAGAGAAACATCCTTAGATCATTGAAATTTCCTAAAATTCTAGAAATGTCTTAAAAGTTCATCCTAAAATCCAACAACTTTCCTGGAATTCAAAAACCTGCCTGCTGCGAGATAAAATCCATCACCTCTTACCCTCAACTGACCTGACCCCGAACTCAGATAGCCTGATTATGGCAGCAAGGCCCGAAATTTATCTAGACCATTTCTCCCCCATTGACCTTCATCAACTCTATACTTTGGTTTCTGCATCTAAGCCATCAACATGCCTGCTAGACCCCATCCCAACTAAGCTCCTTAAGGAAGTTTTACCTTTATTAGACAACTTTTTATTAGATATAATCAACGCGTCTTTGTTAACAGGCGATGTACCCCAGTCTTTTAAAGTAGCTGTCATTAAACCTCTTCTAAAGAAGCCCACTCTCGATCCTGAGATTTTAGCTAACTATAGACCGATATCTAATCTCCCCTTTATTTCTAAAATCCTTGAGAGAGTGGTTGCTCATCAACTCTGTGACTTTCCCCAAGACAACAGTTTATTCGAGGACTTTCAGTCAGGCTTTAGAGTTCATCATAGCACAGAGACGGCACTAGTAAAAATTAATAACGACTTATTTATCGCTTCTGACACAGGTCTGGTCTCTGTTTTAATCCTATTAGATCTCAGTGCTGCATTTGACACCATTGACCATCAAATCTTACTGCACAGACTTGAAACCTCAATTGGCCTTAAAGTAACGTCACTAGCCTGGTTTAAGTCATACTTATCAGATCGTTCCCAATTTGTTCACATCAATGATCAATCCTCCGCACATACAAAGGTCTGCTTTGGAGTGCCACAAGGTTCGGTGCTTGGACCAATCCTTTTCACTTTATATATGCTTCCTCTAGGCAACATAATTAGAAAACATTCCTTAAATTTCCATTGTTATGCTGATGATACGCAATTATATCTATCTATGAAACCAGATGAAACTGATCAGCTATCTAGACTTCAAACATGTCTTAAGGATGTAAAAGCCTGGATGAGCCGTAATTTCCTGATGTTGAATTCAGACAAAACTGAAGTTATTGTTCTTGGCCCAAAACACCTCAGAAGCTCCTTTTCCAACAATGTAATTTCTCTAGATGGCATTACCTTGGCCTCTAGCACAACTGTAAGGAACCTCGGAGTTTTATTTGACCAGGATTTATCCTTTGCCTCCCATATAAAACAAACTTCAAGGACGGCTTTCTTTCACTTGCGTAACATCGCAAAAATTAGACATATCCTATCCCAAACAGATGCTGAAAAATTAGTACATGCATTTGTCACCTCTAGGCTGGATTACTGTAATTCCCTATTATTTGGTTGCCCCAACAAATCTCTTAGGTCTCTCCAACTGGTGCAGAACGCTGCTGCTCGTGTTTTAACAGGAAGCAAGAAAAGGGATCATATTTCTCCTGTTTTAGCTTCTCTGCACTGGCTCCCTGTGAAATCCAGGATTGAATTTAAAATCCTCCTCCTTACTTACAAAGCTCTAAATAGTCAGGCTCCGTCTTATCTGTCACAGCTCATAGTTCCTTACCAACCCTCAAGATCACTGCGCTCTGAAAACGCAGGGTTACTTGTGGTTCCCAAAATTTCCAAAAGTAGGTTAGTAACCAGAGCCTTCAGCTACCATGCTCCTCTCCTATGGAACCATCTTCCATTTTCGGTCAGGGAGGCAGACACCGTTTCAACTTTTAAGGGTAGACTTAAGACCTTCCTCTTTGATAAAGCTTATAATCAGGGCTGGCTCAGGCTGCCTGGACCAGCCCATAGTTAGGCTGACATAGGTTTAACCTGCCGGGGGACTTCCTCTGATACGCTGAGCTCCTTTCCTTCTCTCAATGCCGCCATCAGAAATCATGCATGTCTGTTAACTGCATTGCCATGTGCAAGCTTAGCTTAGCTCTGTGATAGCCATGTGGTACTCTCACTACCTGGGGCTCTCGATTACAGAGCCTGGGTCTGTTGAACTGCACTACGCTAATCCTGTTTCCTCTCGAGAGCGTTCCTGCTCCCTTGTTTCCTAGTTTCCCTGGATCCTGGCCGTAACCTTGACTGTGCCTGACCGTGGTGATAGCTGTGCTGATGCTGCGACCCTGCCTTTGGTTGTGCTCGTGCTGTGGCTGTACTGATTCTGTGCCCCCCGCTCGCCCTGATCGTGGTCTGGTCCTGGTTGCGCCGATGCTGTGATCTTGCCTTTGGACACCTCCCTTTCACATACGCATGAGACTGTTATCATCTCTCTCAACATCATCATAGAGAGCAATTACTAATTTCACACCTGCCATTATTGTAATATGACATGCATCTGTTTCTATTATTGCTGTGCCCCCCCCTCACCCTCTGTCCCCCTCTCTCCCCCTCTCTCTTTCTCTTTCCTTTTTTGCCATGATTATATTTCATTTGCTATTTAGGACATCTATCGCTCGTCTGTCCGTCCTGGAAGAGGGATCCCTCACTATCCTCTGCCGCTCTTCCTGAGGTTTCTTCCTCTTTTTTTCCCCCGTTACAGGGGTTGTTTTTGGGGAGTTTTTCCTCGGGTGATGTGAGGGTCTGAGGGCAGAGGGATGTCGTACACTGTAAAGCCCTCTGAGGCAAACCATGTTTTGTGATAATGGGCTCTATAAATAAAACTGACTTGACTTGACTTGACTGCGACCGGCCCCTGCTCCCTGGCCTCCTGTGACTTTGCAAAAGTGGACACTTGAGTATCTCTGGTTCATACCATCACCACAGCAGCTCTGAGCGTCCCGCAGAGGACAGATTGTGTTTTGTGATGCGTCCCTGAGGACGTGATGATGTGACTAAGACTGCCCTCAGATCAGCTGATCAGAGTCTTTAATCTGATATGTTGAACAGAAAGTAAATAATACATGCAGAGATACAACAGCTGTCGGTTTATATGTCATCCTTCAAAATAAAAAAAGGTACGAGTTCACTCAGCAAACACAAAACAAACACCTTGTACACTTTAGCCCCGCCCACCTCCACCCCCACCCCCCAACTGTCCCTCACAAGCCGAGATAAATAGAAGCAAAAATATTCATGTTTTTACACAAGAGTATAGATGGAAATCAAATCTACAGAGTACATGCTCTCTACCAGGACAGACACGCGCCATCAGCTCCATTTGGCAAGAGGTTATTCACACCTGGGGACAGGCGGACAACACCTGGGGACAGGCATACCACACCTGGGGACAGGCATACCACACCTGGGGACAAGTGCACCACTCCTGGAGACAGGTGGACCACACTTGGGGACAGGCATACTACAGCTGGGGACAGGCGTACCACTCCTGGGGACAGGTGGACAGGCGTATTACACCTGAGGACAGGTGGACCATGCCTGGGGACAGGCGGACAACACATGGGGACAGGTGGACAGGCGTAATCCACCTGAGGACAGGTGAACACGACACCTGGGGACAAGTGGTGGACGACTGTGTCCAGCTGTGACAGAAGACTTGTTTTTACTATATTATTTAAAAAGGAACCAAACTACAGACCTCAGGGAGACGCCTTTTGAGTGACATCTGAGTAACCAATCACAGAGCATTATAATACGTCAGTAACAGAATGGAGGACAGAGATGTCTCAACTTTAAGTCAGCAGCGGAGGACATCATGGCGGCAAATCATCTGTATAAACAGGGCAGCCTGCAGGACGGACCGAGGACAGGACGGACCGAGGACAGGGTGGACAGTGGACAGGGCGGTGTGACATTTTAACAGCGTGTTCTGTGTGCGAGGCCCCGCAGGAGAAAGCAGCTGTTAGCAGGAAAGTCAAAGAAGAAGAACAGCGTCCGTAACTGTGAACTATTATGGACATGAATCATGTTTGGTGATTTTTTTAAAGGAAAACATGCATGTTTTCTTTAAAAATAGCTAAAAATAATAAAACCAAAAAAATCAAAACAAAACAGAAGAAAAAAAATTACCAAAAAAAGACAAATATTTTTTAAAGAAAAATGTTGCCAAAAACTTTTGAAGAAAAAAAAAAGAAAGTCAAAAATCAATATTCAATATCTGTTCTAACCTCGGCCATCCTCTCTCTCTCAACTGTCCTCTCAAATAAAGGCGCAAAAACAAAACAAAACCCCAAAATAATTTTAACAAAAAAGAAGAAAAAGTCCATTTAAAAGTAAAAAAAAAGTTTCAGGTCTTTGAGTTTTTTTTGGAAGTTTGGTTCCTCTTTAAACACAGAAGCCCTTCAGGGATTAAATAATGTCATAATCTGGGGTGTTTGTACGGTGGCTCAGACAGAACAAAAAGCACAGCAGAGCTAGTTTTGATCGTAATGAGATCTTCTGTTGTTAAAAAACGAAACTCAGAAAATGATTCAGTCATTAAACTTCCTGCTCTCATTTTGTGGTTTTCTGATTAAATATGAAAAAGTAGAAATGCAAAAATAGCACCTGTTTATGACGAGCAGGTTTTATGTGTGCAGGTAAACAAATACCTGAACAAACACGTGAAGAACGAACAAACGAACAAACAAACAAACGAGCGAATAAGAGAAGCAGACAGGAGGACGGACACTGAAGAGGAACAGTGTCCTGCTGTGGACGAGAACAGCAACAAAACATCTTTTGGACACCAAAAAAAAAAAAAATTGTGTCCTAATTTTTTTTGTAATTTTCTTTTTACTAATTTCTTGCAAATTTTTAGGTCATTTCTTTTTAAGCTGCTCATCGCCCTCCTCCCATGTTTTAAAATTAAAGAAATAAATCAAGCTAAATTGCTCAGGTTTCAAAGGGTTAATGTCAGACCTTAATGTGATTTCCACCCTCTCTCTCTTCAGTTATTTAAGGTCTCTGGACACAGGTGCTGCTGCCCTGCTGCTGCCCTGCAGCTACCCTGCTGCTGCCCTGCTGCTGCCCTGCAGCTACCCTGCTGCTGCCCTGCAGCTACCCTGCTGCTGCCCTGCTGCTGCTCTGCTGCCCTGCTGCTGCCCTGCTGCTGCCCTGCTGCTGCTCTGCTGCTCTGCTGCTGCCCTGCTGCTGCCCTGCTGCTGCTCTGCAGCAGAGCAGCAGCAGAGCAGCAGCAGAGGTGGTAGGTTTTGGGATGAGAGTGTGTTGATGTAATGTGACTTTTTTTTGGTTTGTGTCTCACCACGGTATCAAATTGGGCATCGAGACTCGTGACATTTCATCATTTCATTGGTATTAATATCGACTACTAAACATTTTTGGGTTATAAGCATTAAAGTACAGTATCATGAAGTAAAGTGGTGTAAAACGTCCTCATCTGTGAATGCTGCAGGTTTTTCTGCGTGTGTTCTCTGAGGCTGCCGTCCTGTTCGGTCTGTCCTGGCCACCGTAGATTTGTGTTTTTCAGATAGTTTTGGGGGTGGTCTTTGCGGAGACGTGTGCAGCGTGTTTGGGATGTTTGTGGAAGCCCCTGTGCAGAGAGAGGTAGAGCGTGTGGTTTCACATCAGATCATCAAAGGTCAGATTTGGTGTCTTGTGTTTTTTGGGGGGTCTGAACTGTGACGGCGTCTCTGGTCAAGTGGGAACGATGTCAGTAAGAATCTAAAACTATGTACAGTGCAAATCGTCTTCGTCATCTTCATCATCATCACCGCTGATAAAAGTGTAAACAACATCGCGTTTTACTAGAAGCTCACGAACACAACACGACACTGAACTACACACACGGCTGCAGCAGAAAGTGAGTCAACAGCAAGAGTAGAAAGGGTTAAAAAAGTCTCTTCAGTCCGTCTGAGGCGGCGTCACGTCATGCTGCGACACCGACAGAAGAAGAAGAAGAAGAAGAAGAAGCAGAAGAAGAAGAAGCAGAGAAACCGGACAGAGAAGAAGAAGCTGCTCTCTGTCTTTCCTACAGTGTCCGTGCACACAAGTTCAATAAAGTTTCATAAAATACAATCAATCGGCTCCGTCCTGAGCATCACCTCCTGCACCAAAGAAGAAGAAGAACAAGAGGAGGAAGAAGAAGAAGAGTGTTTGTCCCAAATCCGTTGTCTTTTTGACTCGCTCATTCAGTCACCTGAACATCAGCTCCAGTGTGGGAACTATTTCCTGTCACACGTTGGCATATCCCTCCGCCCGGCGCCTGTTTTTGTCTGTTTTCATCAGGTGGAGGTGATGAGGCCCAGCTAACTGTTTCCCCCCGCCTCCAGTCTTTATGCTAAGCTAGGCTAGCCCTCGCCTGACTGCGTCTCACTGTCGAGAAAAGAAACGTCTGCGGCCAAAACGCAGCTCGTCTCTGTGGAGCGTAGATGTGTAAAGAGAGCTGGATGCAGCACTGGAGACTGACGCAGGAGGAGACCGCGCAGGTCGCATTTAGACATGCAGGTCCACGGACAAAATAGTGATATTTGATGAGATGAGAAAATGTTGGTATTTTCAGGCATAATTAAATTCTTTAGAACAAAAATTAGAACTGAAATAAATCATTAAACACTAATTTTGCATTTTCTCTTTAAAAATGACCAAAATTACTTCGTATTTTTTTCTTTAAAAAAAAAAATCCCCTTAAAATTTTTGGGCAATTTATTTTCTTTAAATATTTTTGGTTTTATTTATAGAAAACATGCCTAACAAACCCGCAAGCCTGCAAAACTGTAAAACCCTGAAATTATAAAAACAGAAATTTTCTTGGATTTTAAAATTTCCACCAGTCCTTGAACACATCATGTGGGACAACCAAAAAAAAAAAAAACACAAAAATACCCCATAAGCAACATTGATCTTTAAATAGTGAGCTTTCATCCAAATCACTTTATTCTACATTTCATTTTAAACACGTTTGCACAAAAATTTTGAGCGTCTTATTTATTTACTTACTTAATTTGTGGCGACTTCTAAACAAAACATTTTTTATGTCTTTTAAAAAATTTTGGCCCCAGGTTTGGAAGGCATGTTTTCTTTAAAAACTGCCAAAATGACAATTTAACACGGCCATAACCTGTAAAAACAGAAATGACCTCGTCTCACCAGTAACTAACAGTCCCTAAAAACTAAGATGTTACAACCACTTCCTGTCCGTAAAGAGATCTGAGACCATTTCCTCAACATGTTTGTTGTTATTCTCTGCGCAGATTTAAGAATCGATAAAATCTAATATGGGATCAAAAGATCTCAGTTTGTCAGATCCTGAAACATCTCCGGCCTCCAAACTGGAAACCAGCAGCTCACCAATAATACCAGAGGAACCAGAGGAAACCAGAGGAACCAGTGGAACCAGTGGGACGGTGCGGCTGCAAGAACTCTCTGAGTGAATCCGCAGCTGTTAGCGTGTTAGCATGTTAGCGTGTTAGCATTTTAGCGTGTTAGCATGTTAGCATGTTAGCGTGTTAGCATGTTAGCATGTTAGCATTTTAGCGTGTTAGCATGTTAGCATTTTAGCGTGTTAGCATTTTCGCATGTTAGCATGTTAGCATTTTCGCATGTTAGCGTGGCCAAAGCGCTGCAGGAGGACAGATGTTTTTTTGGTCCCGTTAAATGGTGTCGGACGTGTGTGACGATGGAAGGCTGAATATTTTAATATTTGAATATTTTCGTGGTTGACAGAAGCCGCTCTGTTGGTCAGGTGATCACTGGCAGTGGGCGGTCTTACTTGCGGGCTCCGCCCCCGTCGTGAAGCCGTTGCTGAGGCTGTTGGGACTCGGGGGTGTGGTCAGCGTTGGCGCAGCCTCCACCCTGGAGGCGGGTTCAATCGCAGAGCAACTCTTCTGCGGCGGTCGGGGCTGGACCGGCGCAGTTTTGGGGACGACGGAAGGCTGTCGGAGGCCGTCGGCCCGCAGCGGAGGTCTGGTGGGGGCGGGGCCTGTGGGCGTGATGTCAGAGCTGGGTGGATTGGGGCTGCACGGAGGTGAGGGGCTGACGGAGCTGCGATCGGCGGGCTTCGAGTCCTGCTGCTGCTCCTGGGGCGGGTCCTGTTTGTCTGCGGGGGCGGGCCTTGCTGCGTCAGGGGGCGGGTCCTGCTGCATACTGCTCTGCCTGGAAGCCCCCGAGCCGGGAATCTCACAGCTGTCAGTGCGACGCCGTGAGCCCTCGTGCATCCGGCTGGTGGCCACGACGGCCTTCATGGCGGCCTGAGGACACACATGTTCATCAACAAACAACAGTTCTGCATAACGGTAAAAGTCGTCTCCAGAAATGTAACCTGAGGCCAAACACTAACCGACAGCGCCCTCACCTTCAGTTTGCGTCGAGCGTTGAACTCCTGCAGTTTCCTCTGCGCCGTGTCCATGTGGGAGAAGCGGGCGGCTTTGCCGAGCACCCAGGGGTGCTGCAGGGCCTCCCGCACGCTGAGCCGCTTGTGAGGGTCAAGGACGATCAGCTTACTGACCTGCAGACAGCCAGACAGGAAGAGAGCTCAGACCGCCGTCCTGACAGGAAAACTCGCCACCCATCAAAGCACGAAAACATGACTTATATTATTTCTGGGTGTCATTCTGGGTTTTGGACTTGGAATTTGTCATTTTGACTATTTTCCACCTGACGAGGTCATTTTGACCATATTTGGCCGATGGAGAAAATACACGCTGCATTAGGGCTGGGTGATAGGGAATAAAGGCTTATCACGATAATTTTTTTCATATCAGTCGATATCGATATACAGTATATCACGATAAACATTTGCGTATGCTCCGGCCCGCTCTCTCAGGTCAGCTGATCAGCTGCTCCTGGAAATCCCCAAATCTAAGCGGAAGCTCAGAAGGGGCGGAGCCTTTTCCACTGTGGCTCCTGATTTATGGAACAGCTGACTGTTGCACCTTAGACAGAAACCTTCACCGTCCATCTTTAAAACCCGTCTTAAAACGCATTTTTACTCCTAGGCCTTCGAACCGGCGTGAGACATTGATTTTACTGAATTAAACTGAGTTTAATTTGCTTTTGTTGATTTTTTTAATGACTGCTGTTTTTATTTGTTTTATTGTTCTTGTTTTATTGTGCTGCTGCTTGTTTTATGTGTTTTTAGATTTTATTTGACCTGATGTGCAGCACTTTGTTTTAGCTGTTGTTGCTCTTTAAGGTGCTTTATAAATAAAGTTGATTGATTGATTGACTGATAAATTTTGGTTTAAATATTTATTTTCTGTCAGACATTGAACATGACAAATAAACTGTAGAACAGCATCACCAGCTGGAGGACCTATTCTACTAAAACTCACAGAGGTCCAGTTACTAAAATGTCCTCCCAGCAAAGGTCCGAGCCTCAAACCTAAAATCAATATCACCATTTACTTAACACTTTACATTTTACTCTGATTACGACTAAAGAACAATTATTTAGCTTTTTTCTGTGGTTTGTTTTTTGCCCTCATAGTTCACTGACACAGTGTCATGTGACCATGGTGTGTTGGAGTGTAATAAACTTATGAATTATTATTAATTAAACTTTCCAGCGTTATATCAAAATGAAAAGCTCCATCTGAAACACACTTCAGGTAAATTTAAGCACATTGTGCTGTTTGACTGTAAGCAGCAAAAAAATATCCTGAGCATGGAGGAGTCCGAACATCATTGTTTGTTTTTTTAATTCTGAAAATCAATGAATATATGACGTTTATGATGAGGCCTGATAGAACATAATATTAATGTGTCATATTTTTACACTGATATTAAAAAGTGCATTTTGTGTGCAGAGCGTTACGAGTGCGTGTGATATTAAAGCGGGCCCTAAAGGGTTAAATGAACCTACATCTTAAGTGCTTGATGTCAGGAGGACGATGGGGACTCACCAGGTCCTTGGCGTTGAGGGAGACGTCGTCCCACCACGGAGACACAAACTCGTAGTCGCAGTTGAGGATGCGGCTGTACATGTACTGATCCCCCCGTGGGTCAAAGAAGGGCTCGAACCCGCAGAGTCTGAGGAACAGGACGCAGTCAGCGGGACGGCAGAACAACGCAGACACAAACAACAACAACAACAACAAACACAAACAACAACAACAAACACAAACGACAACAACAGACAACAACAACAACAAACACAATCAACAACAACAACAACAAACACAAACAACAAAAACAAACACAAACAACAACAAACACAAACAACAACAACAAACACAAACAACAACAACAAACACAAACAACAACAACAAACACAAACAACAACAACAAACACAAACAACAAAAACAAACACCAACAACAACAAACACAATCATCAACAACAACAACAAACACAAACAACAAAAACAAACACAAATAACAACAACAAACACAAACAACAAAAACAAACACAAACAACAACAACAAACAATCAACAACAACAACAAACACAATCAACAACAACAACAACAAACACAAACAACAAAAACAAACACAATCAACAACAACAACAACAAACACAAACAACAAAAACAAACACAAACAACAACAACAAACACAAACAACAAAAACAAACACAATCAACAACAACAACACAAACAACAAAAACAAACACAATCAACAACAACAAACACAATCAACAACAAACAACAACAAACACAAACAACAACAAACAAAAACAAAAACAACAAACACAAACAACAACAACAAACACAAACAACAACAAACACAAACAACAACAAAAAACACAAACAACAACAAACACAAACAACAACAACAATCACAAATGACAACAACAATCACAAATGACAACAACAAACAACAACACACACAAACAACAACAAACAAAAACACAAACAACAGCAAACACAAATAACAACAACAAACACAAACAACAACAACAAACACAAACAACAACAAACACAAACAACAACAAACGACAACAAACACAAACAACAACAACAAACACAAACAACAAACACAAACAAATACAAACGACAACAACAAACACAAACAAACACAAACAAACACAAACGACAACAACAAACACAAACAACAACAACAAACACAAACAAACACAAACGGCAACAACAAACACAAACAACAACAACAAACACAAACAACAACAACAAACACAAACAACAACAAACAACAACAAACAAAAACAAAAACAACAAACACAAACAACAACAACAAACACAAACAACAACAAACACAAACAACAACAAACACAAACAACAACAACAAACACAAACAAACACAAACAAACACAAACGACAACAACAAACACAAACAACAACAACAAACACAAACAAACACAAACGACAACAACAAACACTAACAACAACAACAAACACAAATAACAACAAACACATTGACACCGTGTCTCTTTTTTCAAAAGTCAACCCACGAAAACGAGAACGACTTTTCAAAATGTCTCCGTTTGACCACAACGAAACGTGTGCGGACGGAGCAGCTCAGTCATCAGGAAACATCCAACCCAGTTACAGAAACCAGTAACTGACCAGTTAATGTCTGAGAGGAACACATCAACAGGAAGCAGCGCCTCACATGATGTCATCGCCGTTACGAGACTATACAGACACTAATGAGTCAATACTTCACCACATCGCTCTGTGTGTGTGTGTGTGTGTGTGTGTGTGTGTGTGTGTGTGCGGACGCTCGCACTGGTGGCGAGGTGTGAAAGGACTCACAGGATGTAGAGGATGACGCCCACCGACCACATGTCCACCTCAGGGCCGTAAGCGTTTCCCCGCAGGATCTCTGGAGCTGCAGGCAGAGGAGCCGTTAGCTCTGACTGACAGTCACGTGGTTTCCCACAGAGCAGTGAACGCATCACTGACCGCCGCCGGGCGCCACGGCAACGCAGGTCACTGAGCACGTCTGCTGCTGATATTACTACATCTACTGCTGATACTACTACATCTACTACTACATCTACTGCCGATATTACTACATCTACTGCCCATATTACTACATCTACTGTTGATATTACTACATCTACTGCTGATATTACTACATCTACTGTTGATATTACTACATCTACTGTTGATATTACTACATCTACTGCTGATATTACTACATCTACTGTTGATATTACTACATCTACTGTTGATATTACTACATCTACTGCTGATATTACTACATCTACTGTTGATATTACTACATCTACTGTTGATATTACTACATCTACTGCTGATATTACTACATCTACTACTACATCTACTGCCGATATTACTACATCTACTACTACATCTACTGCCGATATTACTTCATCTACTGCTGATATTACTACATCTACAGCTGATATTACTACATCTACTGCCAATATTACTACATCTGCTGTTGATATTACTACATCTACTGCCGATATTACTACATCCACTGTTGATATTACTACATCTACTGCTGATATTACTACATCTACTGTTGATATTACTACATCTACTGCTGATATTACTACATCTACTGTTGATATTACTACATCTACTGCTGATATTACTACATCTACTGCCAATATTACTACATCTACTACTACATCTACTGCCGATATTACTACATTTACTGCTGCTATTACTACATCTACTGCTGATATTACTACATCTACTGTTGATATTACTACATCTACTGTTGATATTACTACATCTACTGCTGATATTACTACATCTACTGCTGATATTACTACATCTACTGTTGATATTACTACATCTACTGCTGATATTACTACATCTACTGCTGATATTACTACATCTACTGCTGATATTACTACATCTACTGTTGATATTACTACATCTACTGCCGATATTACTACATCTACTGCTGATATTACTACATCTACTGTTGATATTACTACATCTACTGCCGATATTACAACATCTACTGCTGATATTACTGCTGATATTAATTCATATACTGCTATTACTACATCTACTGCTGATATTACTACATCTACTGTTGATATTACTACATCTACTGCCGATATTACAACATCTACTACTACATCTACTGCCGATATTACTACATCTACTGTTGATATTACTACATCTATTGTTGATATTACTACATCTACTGCTGATATTACTACATCTACTGCTACATCTACTGCCAATATTACTACATCTACTGCTGATATTACTACATCTACTGCTGATATTACTACATCTACTGCCAATATTACTACATCTGCTGTTGATATTACTACATCTACTGCCGATATTACTACATCTACTTTTGCTATTCATACATCTACTGCTGATATTACT
>NC_142180.1:38686500-38701500 GCF_026936395.1 Plectropomus leopardus | reverse complement strand
AACTTTAGAATCAGAATCAGAATCAGAATGCTCTTTATTGTCATTATACAGTGTATAACGAGATTGGAGAGCTTCTCCATTCCTTCAGTGCAAAGTACAAAAGCTTTTTACAGAATTAAGTACGAGACTGAGACTACAGCAACACCTGCACCTGAGACTACAGCAACACCTGCAACTGACACTACAGCAACACCTGCACCTGCAACTACAGCAACACCTGCACCTGAGACTACAGCAACACCTGCAACTGACACTACAGCAACACCTGCACCTGAGACTACAGCAACACCTGCAACTGACACTACAGCAACACCTGCACCTGAGACTACAGCAACACCTGCAACTGACACTACAGCAACACCTGCACCTGCAACTACAGCAACACCTGCACCTGAGACTACAGCAACACCTGCAACTGAGACTACAGCAACACCTGCACCTGAGACTACAGCAACACCTGCAACTGCAACTACAGCAACACCTGCAACTACAACTACAGCAACACCTGCACCTGAGACTACAGCAACACCAGCAACTGAGACTACAGCAACACCTGCAACTACAACTACAGCAACACCTGCACCTGAGACTACAGCAACACCTGCAACTACAACTACAGCAACACCTGCAACTGCAACTACAGCAACACCTGCACCTGAGACTACAGCAACACCAGCAACTGCAACTACAGCAACACCTGCAACTACAACGACAGCAACACCTGCACCTGAGACTACAGCAACACCTGCAACTACAACTACAGCAACACCTGCAACTGCAACTACAGCAACACCTGCACCTGAGACTACAGCAACACCAGCAACTGCAACTACAGCAACACCTGCAACTACAACGACAGCAACACCTGCACCTGAGACTACAGCAACACCTGCACCTGAGACTACAGCAACACCTGCAACTACAACAACAGCAACACCTGCAACTGAGACTACAGCAACACCTGCACCTGAGACTACAGCAACACCTGCATTTAACTACCATTTACACCGGCAACTTACTACTGCAAGTACTGCAACCACAACAACATCCGCAACTAAATACTGCAAGTACTTTATATACTGCAACTACATCAGCGTCTGCAACTAACCACTGCAAGTCCTGCAAATACTGCAACTAAAGTAACATCTGCCACTTATTATTGCAAGTACTGCAACTAACAACTACAACTACAGGGCAACTGCAGTGAGTGCAGCGGCTGCAGCGCTGCACAGAGGCCGGTCTGGAGGTTCAGACGGTGTTTGTTTTTGTTAATTTGAGGTTATTATGGAAAAGGATAAAAACATCTGAACATGTCAGAGATTTCACATATATGAACATTATGATACAGTAAAATATTTCAGATTATTGTATTTTGTGCTCATCTGTAAGAGATTATTAAGGATCTCTGATGAATGTGTGAAGAAATAATGAAGTTTTTCTGTTGATATGTTTGATTCTTTTTATACACACACACACACACACACACACACACACACACACATATATATATATATATATATATATATATATATATATATATATATATATATATATATATAATCCACTTTATTATTCAGCTGAATTCATTATTTCTGCAGCGGTTTTTATGATCTAATCACATGCCGTTTTATTTTGAAAGAATCAAATGAAATGTTAATCTCATCATGCGTGTTTGTAAACACGTTAAGGCGTCTGGGCC
The DNA here is from genome assembly GCF_026936395.1 of Plectropomus leopardus. NCBI lineage: Eukaryota > Metazoa > Chordata > Actinopteri > Perciformes > Serranidae > Plectropomus > Plectropomus leopardus. The sequence goes on along the minus strand of NC_142180.1, from coordinate 38,699,801 downwards.
TTTGTGTCCCCTCAGCTGGTCTTGTCAGGCAGAGCCTCCTCACTGACAGCAGCTGCAGATGTTTTTCCCTCCTGCTGTCAGTAATTACACGTTTGATCATCTTCAATCAATCACTCTCTCACAGGATCGTTTTCGGTCCTGAATCGTGTGTGCCGCGGCGCCGTGTGAGCCCGTCAGCGAGCGCCTCGTCACATGTTGACATTTAAACACCAGTTTAGTTTCCGGTTTGATTCACGGAGGCACGAAGACGTTTGATTGGCTCTGCAGGGACACAGGAAGCGCGTGATTCATCAGCCGGAGGAGGACGAACTCCTACACCTCAACACGACCTGCCGCTCGACAGGAAGTCCTTATAAAGCACCAGCAGCCTTAACCCTTTCAAGCCTGCAGTGACACCACTTTTCCTCTGTATTAATCTGCCTTTCACAAGAACTGAAACGTTTGACTGCTGAGCTAATAGGTGTGATTTACATGAAGAAAAAAAAGAAAACCCTGTAAATAAATTTCCTACAAATTTCAAGAAATTTAGAAAATATTTTTTAAAAAATGTGGGAAAAATGTTGAGAACCACATTTATACTGATCATACTTATATATTTTCATTCCTATTTTCATTTTTCTCTTTTTTAAATTTATTATTATAAATTATATTATTATCATTTATTTTTCTATTTTGAAATTTTTTATTTCATTATTATTTATTAAATAATAATAATAATAATAATAAATTAATTCAATTATGTAATCAATTATGATCAATTATGTAAAATTAATTCAATTATGTAATCCAGGTCATTATGTATTTTACCATTTCTTTTGCTTTACGTTTTTATTTTTGAATTTCCATTTTTGTAAAATATAATAATATAATAATATAAAATAACTGGCTCTCTGCAGCAGCTGCTGTGTCCTAAAATTTGTCCTAAAGTCTGTCCTAAAGTGTCTTAAGCTTTTTAAAGTCTCTGCTTCGGCTCTCAGTATGTTTCAGAATCAAGTTTAAGATCCGTGAATTCATTTTTAAAGCTCTTTCTGGTCCTAGTTATGTCTCAGATTTTATTTTATCTCAAAGAAAATTTTGGTGCTATTTTTTTCTTAAATTTTTTGTGACAAATTATAAGGGGGAAAAAAAGTTGTTTTCTTTTCTTTAAAAAATTCAGTGAGTTTTAAAGAATTAAAAGTCTTATTTCTTCTTTTTTTTGATGATTTTAAATGAAAAAATGGTGATTTTTGTTTTGCTTAAAATGTTTTTGTTGAGGTTTCAAGAAAAAAAATGACAATTGATTCTTTTATAAAATGGTGATTGGAAGTCATGTATTCTTTAAAAAATCACCAAAATAACATCATTTATCACAGCCAGAAGCTGTAAAGATTTCCAACAGTCCTTGAACGCAGCATGTGTCGTTATACAGGTTTGTGAAACAAAATTCCAGGACGTTTCCAAAACTTTAAGGCTATATGTGGTTTACATTTAGTGTAAAAGCTAACAGGAAGCTGTCAGCGTCTCTGCTGGTCTGCAGACTGTAAGTCGACCTGAAGGGTTAAGTCTGAGCTGCAGCAGGAAGTGAGCGCTAATCTGACGACGGAGCCGACGACACCCAGACGCCCCGGCGGCGCTGGATGTTCCCGACAGTGAGAGCAGACCGTGAACGCAGCAGTCTTACCGCCACGGCCTCCAGGATCTGCTTGATGACGTGAGCGGCGTCTCGCTCGCTGTAGTAACCGCGCTCCACGATCCTGCAGACAAACAGCAGGGAGACAAAACACACGACACCTGTTTGTTTTGTCACCTATTGTTCTGTGCCCCCCCCCTCTCCCTCTCTCTTTCTCTTTCCTTTTTTGCCAGGATTGTATTTCACTTGCTATTTACGACATCTATCGCTCGTCTGTCCGTCCTGGAAGAGGGATCCCTCACTATCCTCTACTGCTCTTCCTGAGGTTTCTTCCTCTTTTTTTCCCCGTTACAGGGGTTGTTTTTGGGGAGTTTTTCCTCGGGTGATGTGAGGGTCTGAGGGCAGAGGGATGTCGTACTCTGTAAAGCCCTCTGAGGCAAACCATGTTTTGTGATAATGGGCTCTATAAATAAAACTGACTTGACTTGACTTGACTTTGTTCACATTCTACATAAAGTTTTTAAAATCTGACGTTTTCATCACAAATTAAACTCCAGGCTGCTTTTTAAAGACAAAATCAATTCCTTCATCTTTAGAAAATCTTGTGTTTTCTTTGCTTTAAGTTTTTGGAAATTACAGAAATTTGAAATGTTTTATAGAAAAAAACTGTTTATCCTTCAAAAATGTGGTGATTTTTAATAAAAAAGCCGCGTCTCCGCGTCACCTGTCAAACAGCTCTCCCCCCGTCACCAGCTCCAGCACCAACGCAATGTCCGTGTCCGTCTCAAAGATCTCCTTCAGCTGGATCTGAGGACACACCACAGGAGACACCACAGGAGACAATACAGGAGACACCACAGGAGACAACATAGGAGACACCACAGGAGACACCACAGGAGACAACATAGGAGACACCACAGGAGACACCACAGGAGACAAAACCGGAGACGACACAGGAGACGACACAGGAGACAATACAGGAGACAATACAGGTGACAACACAGGAGACAACACAGGACACAAAACCGGAGACGACACAGGAGACGACACAGGAGACGACACAGGAGACGACACAGGAGAAAACACAGGAGACAACACCGGAGACACCACAGGAGACAACATAGGAAACAACACAGGAGACACCAAAGGAGACAACACAGGAGACAAAACCAGAGACAACACAGGAGACAAAACCAGAGACAACACAGGAGACAAAACCAGAGACAACACAGGAGACACCATAGGACACAACACAGGAGTCATTTTTTTAAGCACTGAGGAGAGACTGAAACGGCTGTAATCTGTATTTATTTATTTTTTTAAGAAAAAAATGTGTTTTTTTTGTGTCAAATTTTGGGCATTTTTATCTTTAAAACTGATTTTTAAAGAAAAGTTTTGGTGATATTTTTTCCATAAAGTTTTTGGTGAAATTTAAAGAAAGAAATTTGACAATAAAAAATAAATACAATGGCGATTGTTTATTTAAAAAAATGTGGTGACCTTTAAAGAAAGTATTTCTTAGAAGCCGCATTTTCTTCAAAATCAACAAAATGACTCCATTGATCAAAGCCAGAAACTGTAATTGTTTCTGACGGTCCTTGAATGCAGCATGTGTTATTATACAGCTTTGTGAAACAAAATTTCAGGACTTTTCCAAAACGTAGCTACTTGCAAATTCTATTACTTTTTTAAGTTTTTCGTGACCGTATTAAACCCCAGATGTAACATGACTCAGCGTTTATGTTTATTCGCGTGGATATTTGTGTATGATGATGACGTAATCACTGACCGCGAGGAGAACTGGTGTATGAATTACATCTGCAAACATTTGCTAATTCAGAAATTACAGCAGCTATTTATTAATAAAATACTCGTTAAAGTTTTTTGTTTTTTAAGCGCGTGATATTTCAGGTTCTCATGATTAACGAGCGTTTGTAAATGTCGGCTGGATGAAATGAGACACGCGAGGACGTCATTTCAGGCAGCAGGATGATTGACATGATGATTGAATAAATCTCTTCGATGTCTTTTCTGGACGTCATATAGATGTCTTCTCTGGACATTTGCAGTGTATTTCATGTTTTTATGTTTCCTGAAAAGCTGCAGGTTTGTTTGAGGGCTGTTGTAACGTCTGCGTGTTAAACGTGTCACCGACACAAAAAGCAGCTGTAAGAGGGACTCTGTGCTTGAGTGAGGGGGACAGAGACAAACGTACGATGTTTGGGTGGGACAGACGCAGCAGGACTCCGATTTCCGTCCGAACTATTTTCTTGTCGATCTGCGAAAGAAGAAAGAAAAATGAGTTCAGAGTTCAAACTGACGGGAAGTCAAACTGTTCGACCTGGAGGACAAAATGTGAGTTCACATCAGAGACGGAGACACTGACCGTCTTCTTGAGGACTTTGAGCGCGTACGGTTTCTGAGTCTGCTTCTCCTCGCAGCGGTACACGATGGACGTCGCTCCTCTGCAACGAGACCACAAACCGCACAGTTAACCCTTTGAAACCGGAGCAAACTTACGAGAAAATTATCTGAAAAAAGCAACAATAACAAAACAAAAACAAGAATGTGACCTCAAGAAAGAGCGAAAAAAAGTAATGATTCAACATTTTTGTAACATAATTTTGAGCAGATGACGAAAGATTTCTAAATATAATTATCTGGACATGTTTGAACATATCTAATGATCCCATACATTTAATTTTCAGATCTTTTTTGTCATCTTTTATTTTATTTATTTTTAAGGACATTTCCTGCCAAGTTACTGATTGTGTTTTTGAAAGAAATGAAACATGTTTTGAGGGTTTTAAGGTTTAAATGTCTGTGAAAGGATTAAACCTGAATGACACAGCTGCATCTGTTATATTTATTATTAATTATACTCAAGCACTAGACTCAGGTACACATTTGAGGTACTCGTACTTTTCCTGAATATTTCTCCTCGTCTCGGCCTCAGTTCCCGTCCAGAGAAAACCATAAATCTTTCCTCCTTAAACTGAATAAAGTCTTTCAAAAAGCTGAAAACTGACTCTTCTTTTCTTAGATAGGTAGTTCTCACAGGCCCCGGGGCCCCGACTGTCAGGGGCCCCTAGCATGCAAATGTCAAATCAGCAATAACTGATAGGGAAGAGACTCAGAGAGACCACCAAAGGACACAAAATTACCACAAAGAGACAAAAAATGGGCTCAAAGAATCCCATACAATTACAAATAAAAAGACAAAAAGACCACAGACAACTTCAGAAAGAAACAAAATCACTACAAAACAGGCAAAACTACCAGAAAGAGACAATAAACGACCAAAAAAGGACACCAAGTTACCACAAAGAGACACAAAGCTACCTCTAAGAGTCTGAGACGGCTCCAAACAACCACAGGAGGACACAAAATGACTAAAAAAGACAAAGGGAATAAAAAATAACAAAAAATGGGCAAAACATAAAAGACACTACATGAATACAGAGACACAAAACGGCCACAGTGTCCAGGGGCCCACTGTCTCTGAGGACGGACACCCTCAGGACACACGATGATCTCACTGAATCTGATCAGAACAGGATGCGAAGATGCAAAGATGCAAAGACGCAACGGTGCGAAGATGCACTTTACTGCAGCAGGAAGATTCTTCCACAAACTGATCACTGTTTCTGCTTTAAAGGAGGAACTTTTGCTTTTAGTGAGAGTATTTTCACAGCGTGTATTTGTACTTTTACTCACACAAATTCTTTTGACTGTGAAAATACACAAAAATAAGACTGTGTGTGTGTGTGTGTGTGTGTGTGTGTGTGTGTGTGTGTGTGCGTGCATGTGTGTGCGTGCGTGTGTGCGTGCATGCATGTGTGTGTGTGTGTGTGTGTGCGCGTGTGTGTGTGTGTGTGTGTGTGTGTGTGTGCGCGTGTGTGCACGTGTGTGTGTGTGTAGGGGGATCTGTTATTCTGCTGGGACAGATGGAGGAAACAGATCCATCTAAAAAGAAACCACACACACACACACACACACACACACACACACACACGGTCCTGGACGGTCTCCATGGCAACAGGACACCTGGTAACAGAGCTGGTGGCGGCCTGCTCACACGTTTCTGAATTCGCCGCTGAGATCATTTAACTGTTTCCACAGAGCTGTTAGTGTCGTTGTTGTTTACTGAAATAAAAACAAACAACATGACGTGTAAACACACACGCACACACACACGCACACACACACACACACAGAGTAAACACGCTGCCACTTTCACACCGGAGAATACGAAGGTTATCGTTCTGCTTCGTGCTGACGCTGAGTGACGAGGAGCTCGCTGATTGGTTCGTTTTGATGATGTCACACTGTCCACTTCATTAGTTCCACCTGTGCAGACGAGTTTTTGCTTTTATTCGATTTAACGAGACGTTGTTCCATCTTCTTTTATTCCAAGAATTTTTGCTAGTTTTTTTCTTTAGAAAATTTGGGTGATTTTGAAAGACAAGTTGTTGGGCAATCTTTGGGTGATTTTAATAGAAAAAAATTACCGATTTTTATTTGGTGATTTTTAAAATACTTTTTAATTTTTATATATATATATTTATATATATATTTTGTGTTTTTTTTTTCTTCCAGAAAAAAACAAACTTTTGCATTTTTTATTTTGGTAATTTTTAAAAAAAAAAAATGTGATTTTTGTGTCTTGAAATATTTGGGTCATGTTTTTTTTTCTTAAAAAATGTTCGTGATTTTCATGATCATTGGTGGCTTCTGATGAAAAATAATTGTCAATTGTTTTTTTCTTTCTCATGGGTTTATTAGCCATGTTTTCTTTAAAAATCACCAAAATGACACCATTTATTGCAACCAAAAGCTGCAAAAACAGAAATTATCATTGGAAAAAAATGGAAATTAAAAGCTGCAGAAAACAGAATTCCTGTAGCGAGCCGCAGCCGCAGCTGCAGCCGCAGCCGCAGCCGCAGCTCGGTGTCTGTTTTCTGACTGAAGTTAAAGCGAATCATTAATGAAAAAGCTTCTTTATTTAAAACGTCATCGGGCAGAACGGAGACTTGTTCCATCTTTGTGCCAGTAGTTTTGTTACGAGCCTCCCGTCAGAATATTTCCATGTTACTGGTTTAACTGGGAGTTCATGCTCCAGTCCTGAAGGTGTGGTCCACCACAGACCCCGACAGCGGGGACGCTCAACTTACTGTGTTTGGGGACCACTTCTGAAAAATATCAGCAGGCCAGGGGCCCCATACATGTTTCTCACATTTTAAGACATTTCTAAGATTTTAGAACTTTTTAAGAAAAGTTTCCTGGATTTTAGGAAATTTCTCAGATTTTAGGATGTTTCTAAGATTTTTCAAACATTTCTCGGATTTTACGACTTTTAGGACATTTTCAGGATTTTAGGACATTTCCAGGATTCGGGGACTATAAATTGAGTATCCCTGTCCTACATGACTGTCCCCCTTCATGTCTGTTTGTTGTAGAGACCTCTGAGGAGGATCACATGGACCAGTCATGTGATCACCCCTGCTCCAATGAGGGTCCATGTAATCTAACCCCCCCAGCGTGCCGCTTTACCCCTGTGCCCCCCATGAATGTGGTCCAGACCTGCCCAGCTCCGAGCTCAGGGTGTAGAACTCCTCCACCGCCCCGTCCCGCCGCGACCCGTCCACCCAGAACTCCACCGCCGCCGAACCCGGCCGGGACGTCGGCATGGTGACAGCAGGACTCCCTGAGACCAGGACCAGAGGACCGGGACCAGATCAGGACCAGACCAGGCTCAGACCGGGTCAGATGAGACCCGATCAGATCCAGGAGCAGAGTAATCCAGATCAGATCTCAGATTTAAATCCAGCTCGGTAAAACCCAGATTAGAGGAGCAGAGGGTGGATGATTCATGATCCTGATGGGCTCTAATCCAGACCAGCAGGAGGAGGAGGAGGAGGAGGAGGAGGAGGAGGAGAAACTCTGGTGAATCAGAGCAAAGATCAGACAAACTGAAGGAGAAATTAATGTGTTCAGACCCTCACAGACGCACAGAGTCCTCAGTCCAGAGCGCAGCAGCAACCGGGACCGGGACGCTCCGGGTGTGTCGCAGCTTCCATCGGGCCTAACCCCTCTCGGATGTCGGATCACTTCAGTCCATCACCCCTCCTCCCGGGTTTCAGCCGGAGTTCCGTGTTTTTACCGGCAGGCTCGGTCGGTCGGTCCCTCCGGAGCGCAGCCGCCTCCCGGTGCAGCTCGGCCCGCGGAGCCGGACGGCGGCACCGGAGCCCGGCGGCCTTCTCCCCGGAATCAGACGCTGGCCCCCGGGCGGGCAGGAAGCGGGGTGTCGATGCTCGGAGGTTTGATTCCCGGCGGAGCGGCTCCAGATGTCCGCGGCTCTGCAGCCCGAGATGCTGCTGTAATCTCAGCGCCCCGCCCCCCGTCACCGCAGCAGCCAATCACAGCGGGGCGCGGAGCAGAGCCGCGCTCTCATTGGCCGGCGGCTCCGTCAGTCAGTGGCTAAATACAGCAATAACCTAAATACAGAAATGTACATTAGCGTGACATCTGGAGCCTCTGATCCTGCGGGAATCAAACCCGCAACTCTCACACCGACACACGTGAGCAACACAACTCAAATATTCTGCAAAACAACAACAAAAAAACATGAATTACTTTTAAAAGGGAAAAAAATCGCCCAAAAATTCAAAAAGAAAAAAAAAAAATCACAATTTTCTTACAGACAAGAGAACTCGCCATTAAAAAAAAATAAAAAAATTAAAAGGCAGTTTTCAAAAGAAAAATAAATCACTCAGCATTTTTTTTCAAAAGAAATATTTTAAAAATACCAGGAAAAATTTCACCAAATGTTCTAAAGAAAAGAAATTAGATTTAAAAAATAAAGAAAAAAAAGCTTTTTTTTTCCACAAAAAAGACTTAATTTCTTTAAAAGGAAAATAAAGCGCCAAAACTCCTTAAAGATATTATTGCCAAAAAAATAGCCTCATTTTTTATAGAAAAAATAATAGCCATTTAAAGAAAAAATCAAACATTTTAAAGAAATAAAACCCCATGAGATGTAAAATTAAGTGATTTAGATGAAATATCCGAATTTTATTTGGTTTTATATGTGTATGTACCTATATGTATATGTACTGTATATGTATATGTATGTTTTATATTTTATGTTTTTTCTTTTCTTATAGACATTGTCACACATGAAGTTTTTCAAAGACTGGAAGAAATTTGAAAATCCACTGATAATCTCTGTTCTTATAGTTTCTGGCTGTGATGAACGATGTAATTTTGGTCATTTGCGAAGACCAACCCTGCATGTTTTCTTTAAAAATCAGCAGTGAAATAAAAAACAAGATACAGCCATTGAAGTTGTCTGCCTCTCTCATAAAGCCAAAATAAAAACCAAACCCACCTTTCCCCCCAACAAATATCTGAGAATCATTATTAAACTCGCTGACGGTTTTTTCTGGCCCTCCTTCATAAAGCGGACTGAAGTCCACTCGGTGAGGAGAAACATCAGAGCGCCCTCATGTGGGCCAAACCTCTGCTGACAACAACAACAACAACAACAACAACAACAACAACCACCTGTTTCTCTGCTCCAGTTTCTTGTTTAAATTAAATATTTGCTTTTATATATTTTAATAGAGAGTTGATCTCCAAAAAGTACATTTAATTTATTGTAATTTAGATGAATTTCAGTGGCGGGAGCAGGTGAACGTGAATATTTTCCACATTTTTTTGATCCAGTTTGTGACTTCTGCATCAACACAGTGAGACTGTGGCTGGTGTTTGAGACGAGGACAGCTGCGAGCATCAGGACGCACAGGTGAGCGCCATTACCTCTGAGTGACGTCATGGTCCAGATGTGAGCGTGCTCGCCGGTCATCGGTTAAAAGGCTGCAGGGAAACAGCAGACATCGTCAGGACGCAGAGGAGGACGAGACAGAGGACCAGCCGAGACCTGACGGCGTCCAGATGTCCCCGCCGAGGCCTGAATCCAGCTGTGACCTGCAACACACAAACACTCACGTCCACAAACACACCAACACACATCATCTCCTAACTTTACGTCTTTAACTCTTCTATGGGTTTATCTCTGAAAACATCTGAACATTTCACGGACGTCTGATCTCCAACAAAACCACACAGACTTCGTCTGACACGTATGTAAAAAACATGTTTGTGACCAAAGTTAATCTACTGATGGATTTTTTAAAAGTCCTATCGCCATTAACATCGTTATCGTTTTATCGCCCAGCTTTTCCCTTAGGGACTGTTTGATGCATTTTAAGCACTTTACATTCTTCATTTTTTAATAATTTTGGCTGTGTTCATGTCATGGCATACATTTTGTCCAGATTGTGTATTTTTGTTTAATCTGTGAATTTCCAGCTCTAATAATTCAATCTCTCTTTCTTTAAGCTGATTTTCAGGTAATTTTCTTGTAAAACTTTTAATAATTTTCTTGCAACTTACAGTATTTTTTTTTTTGCCAAGTTGCAGATTTTGGTTTTTTTTTTAAAAAAAACAACAACAACAAAAACCTCAAATCAAACCAATTTGTTTGAGTTTCAAAGGTTTAGATGCTTGTAAACAACGTGATGCTGAACTTTGACCCTTCCAGTGAACATGTGAGGTCACATGACGTGACGTGTAATTTTTTGGTCTGTTACATGTGAAAGTGGCCCAAAGGTCACATGTGGCCGACAGCTGCTGACTGATCAGACTGCAGCTGCAGCGACTGATTCTTCCTCCGAGGATCAATACGCTTTGATTTTCTGTGAATGGATGCAGATTTAAAGAGCAGCTCCTGATCTTTACCAAAGATCATTTATCATATTTTACAGTTTACATGCCTCCGCTGATAAGAGAGTATTATACTGTTAAATCATTACATTAACTGATGTCACGTAAAACTGCATTCACATATCTATATGTCACAAATATCCCTCTGCATGTCTGCACCTCCTGCTATCTGTAGACAGACATCACACCAAACTCCATTCAGAATTTTAGTGATTGAATGCATTTTCTCTCATCAGCACGTCTACAGTGATTGTAAAATGTGATTTATTTGTTTTTCTACATTTGGAGGAGCCGCTCTTCAGTTCAGCTTACATCTAAGCTGAAATATCTGAAAAACATTTTGTAACTTTTGACAAGAAATGTCACGTTTTCTGGAGCGTATTGTTCATTTTACTAACTATTATATGGGTAATCTAAATTCTCAGTGATGCTAAAATCCTATTTTGTCCTATAAATTTTGTGTCCTCTTATAAACTGTGATGAAAAAAACTAACATTACATTCATAACAGCCATAAATCCTGTCATTCATCAGACATTACAACAAACTCCATTCATAAATCTAATGATTTGATGTTTTTTCTCTTATCAACATTGTCTGTGAAATGTGTTTTCTGTTTTTCTACATTTGCACAGGCCGCTCTTCAGTTCGGCTCACACCTGATGTGAATATGATTGAAAATAGTTCCTAATTTTGGGCTAAAGCTGTTGCGTGAATGAGTGGGTGATTTTAAACCCTGCGCACAGACTCGCAGGTGTCTGCCTTGTGATTGGTTGGCAGAAGTTACCTGAGAATCCTGCGAGTCAAACTGAGGGACACGTTGCTCCAGGCTGTTCTCTGACGTCATCGGTAGGTGGATATGAACTTCCTAGTTTTTGGGGATTTTTTACTTTGTGAAATCAACACTTGAGTTTTAGGTGGATCTGGACCCGGTTCGTCCTCTCGGTCCCGGTGTGTGAAGTGAAAACCGTGTCCCGCCGGTGTTGTTCCTGAGTTCCGGTCGGTTTGTGGGTGTTAGGATGACTTTTTGGGGACTTGTCTCGGCGGTTCTTGTACCGACCTGCTGGCTGCTGGTGGCCGCGGCGCCGGATGCGTCTCCCGGAGCGGCGGCCGGCAGCACCGCGGCGCTCAGACCCGCCGCCACCAACAGCTCCGGCGCGGGGAACTCCACTCACGGCGGCCCCGGCGGCGGGAAGAGCTCCGGCGGGCGGATTTCCGGGCTGAACGTGGACAGCTCGATGATCCAGCGGGCCCTGTACGTCCTGATCGGCATCACCATGATCGGAGTCCTCTACTTCCTCATCCGAGCCGTGCGGTGAGAACCGCGCACCAAACTCCACTCAGAAAACACGCCAATCTGGAAATACAGACACGCGACACCGTTAAACTTTTTTTAGCTCTAAAATGTGAAAATTGTCTTTCTTTAGAAATGTTATTGTCAGGTGAAATGACGCCGAAGTGAAGAGCGGCTCCTGACGCTTCACAAAATATCATTCAACACATTTTACACACCGCGAAAAAGTTTCTGGAAGAGCGGAAACCTTAAATCACTGGATTTATCGATGGAGTCTGGTGTGGCGTCACATTTTACAGTTTCACAAGAGAAGTTTGATGTGATGTCATTATTCCTGGGTCCCAAATCTATCTATCTATCTATCTATCTATCTATCTATCTATCTATCTATCTATGTATTTTGAAAAAGAAAGCCAAAAACAATTTAAAAGTTATTTTCGTTTTTTTTTTTTTAAATCAACAAACATTTTAAGGGGAAAAAAATGACCCAAACTTAAAAAAAAGAAACTTTCCAAAATTAAAAAAAACACAATGAAGAAGAAGGAAATTAAAAAAAAAAACAACAAAAAAAAACAATTGCCATTTAAAAAATTTTTAAAAATCGCCAACAAAATTTTAAGAAAAAAAAAAAAATCAACAGAAAGTCTTAAAGAAAAAACAAAGTGCCAAAAGTTTTTATAGAAAATATGCCTTCCAAACACCAGGCGCTTTCACAGGATGGTATTAGTACTTTTACTTCAGTAAGGGATCTGGTGGGGTCGTGTTTTCTTTCTTATTTATCTGTTTGATTGATTGATCGATTGATTGATTGATTGTGGGGAACGATTGTTTCTGCTCGTCTTCAGGCTGAAGAAACCCGCCTACAATAAGAAGTACGGCCTGCTGGCCAACTACGACGACTCGGTGGAGATGGACGCCGTGGAGAGCGACGAGGACGACACGCTGTACGAAGCTCGCAGCCTCCGCAGGTCAGAGGTCAACACAAACGACAACACAAACACAAATAACACGGCGACTCACTCCGTCCGGACTCCTCCTCCTCTTCATCCTCTTCATCCCACAAAAGCAAATATCAGAATGAAATGAACAGAAAAGCTCCGAAAATGAGGAAAAAGATTTCCCCCTTTAAAGATAAAAAAGGTGAAACAGATGAAACTCTGGAAACATATTTGTAAAATACATCCGATAAACAGCAAATGACTCAATTATGAATAATATATCTGCAGTCCATGAGAAGGACTGCAGATATATTATTTTGTGATTTCCTTCAAATACCTGAAATCTGCAACATTCAAAATAAAATACATCAATTAAAAAAAGAAAACAAGATCAAGGAGATCAAGAGCAACACGATGAAACCATATTTACGTCAAAAATCTAGAATATAAACACCAAAAATACTATATAAAATACTGTAGGAACTGCAGATTTTAAACAGATCTTCCGCTGAGTAAAAGAGAACAAAAGTAAAACAAAGACAAAGTCCGTCAGTTTTAACTTCAGTTTGAAACGTTTTATGTATCAATTTAAATATATATAATTTTCTTATTTTTATTTTAACATTTGAAACAGAAAATGGTAATAACTGTGGATCTGACCCCGGGTCAGCGCG
>NC_142180.1:38329000-38341500 GCF_026936395.1 Plectropomus leopardus | reverse complement strand
TCTGGATCACAAACGTGTTCTTTTTACTCTCCGTAGGTTTTTATGGTGCTCCTTACGCGCTGCGAACAGTCGCAGTCTGCACACAATCAGGACTACTTCTTCATCACTCAACTTTGATGCTGCCAGTCCCTCGTTTTCCTCAGTGTTATAATAATAATAATAATAATAATGATAACAACAACAACAACAACAATAATCGTTATTATGCCCCTCATTAATTAGTCGTCAGCACATCGATCTAAAACTCAGTGTCTGGTGTCTGCTGCAGATGTTGCCTCACTGTTTCAGTTTGAAAACTTTTCATTTAGTTCATCTGCAGACTGGAGCACACACAGAGAGAGTTGATGAGTCGGTTTCCATGGCAACCAGCACGCCAGAGTCCCCCAACGGAGTTCCCGGTCTCAGCGGTCGACCTTAGATCTTCTACCTCGGTAAAAAGTTACAGTAATACCACAGTCTGGAAAAACTCTGTGTGCGTGTGTGTGTGTGTGTGTGTGTGTGCGCGCGCGCGCATGCGTGTGTGTGTACCTCTGTTGGCGGCCTGCAGGTCAGGGCTGATCAGAGGAGGAGATGCTGCCGTTAGTTTGCTGGAAGACCTGCAGGACTGGACGCACACACACGCACGCACGCACGCACGCACGCACGCACGCACGCACGCGCACACACACACACACACACACACACACACACACACACACACACACACACACACAGATCAGATTAAAGTTATTGATCAGCTCGGTGAAGCAGCAGACGGATCGATGTCAGCAGAGAACAGAAGGATACAAACTGACACTAAAGAAGGAAAAATGAAACATCAAATATGATTTTTTATTCGATGATGTTTTAATGTAAAACCTGAAAAACAACTCGAGCTGAGCAGAATAATGTGAAGCATCATTGGGAGGACTATAATCTAACTCAGTGATGCTCAAATTACAGCCCGTGGACCAGATCTGGGCCTCAATAGGGTGCCAGGTGGCCCCCCAAATATTTTCTAATAAAACAGCATCAACATAGAGCTTGTTGATTAAAAAAAAGAGAGCCAGAGGAGGATCCCCCGCACCCCCGACAGAGGACACAGCTGAGACACTGATGTCCTAAAATACTAGAAATGTCCTAAAAAACAAGAAACATTCCAAAATCTGAGAAACTTCCTAAAATCTGAGAAATGTCCTATAATCCTAAAAATGTCCTAAAATCCCAGAAATCTAAAATCTGAGAAATATGCTACAGTCCTAGAAACATCTGAAATCCTCAAAATGTCCCAAAATCTAAGAAACTTCCTACAATCAGAGAAATGTCTTAAAACCATAAAAATGACCCTAAATCTGAAAAAAATTCCTAAAATCTGTGAAACATGCTATAATCCTAGAAATGTCTGAAATTCCCAGAAGCGTCCCAGAATCCCCGTGGAGTCTCCCTGTTCTGACTGTTTGTGATCTCGACTGTGATTATTCATCTGATGATTTAAATTCAGTTTTTCTGATGTTACCTGCTGCTCCAGAGACGCCTTTGGAGCCTGAAGCTCATTTTCTGGAGACTCTGCAGCTTTCAACCTCTGCTGCAGGACAGACACACACACACACACACACACACACACACACACACACACACACACACACACACACACACACACACACACACACACACAGCTGTGTGGGTTGAGGAGAATATTTGGGCGAACTGACAGAGGCTGAGTGTGAACGTTGTTACCTTGTTGGAGGCGTCGCTCGCTCTCAGACTCTTGGCGGCGACGTTTCTGTTTCTGTTCCTGTTGTTCTGTTCGGCTTCATCGCTCGTCTCGTCCTGTTCAACAGATGACAGATTTTTTAAAATTTTATTTGTTTTGTTTGTTTTAGGGGTCAAACAATATCCTTTTTTTTTTTAGGGCCGATACATTACAGATTATTAGTATT
Source organism: Plectropomus leopardus (assembly GCF_026936395.1). NCBI lineage: Eukaryota > Metazoa > Chordata > Actinopteri > Perciformes > Serranidae > Plectropomus > Plectropomus leopardus. Next base: position 38,339,581 of record NC_142180.1, on the reverse strand, counting down.
TAACCCTCGGGTTGTCCCTGGGGTCATTCTGACCCCAAATGAAATCTTTTTATATCAAAATATATTTTTATACTGATGTAAGCGAGGTCTGTTGGCCCTAAATTCCAAAACAAAGGGAAAAGTGTGTTAATGGGTTGGACTGAAGTAAGACTAAAGGTGAAACACAGAACTGACTGACATTCATACAATATGCTTTAAACCAGGCGGGTCATTTTGACCCCAGAGGACCAAAGGTGTACGGCAGTCGGGACGACGTTATGAGACTGATAACTGACATTTGGAACAGATATGCATTTACAATAAAAATGAAAATATTTCTGTCAATATTTAGAATTTGGAATATAACAAACATTTGGGAATTTGTTGACATAATATCTATTTGATCAAAGAAAAAGTAAGAAAAGGCTCGGGATATATATCTTTGACTTCCAGGTACTCCTTTACGGACACTGTACTTTTGTTTTGTTTATTTGTTTATGATATGTTTTAATTCTTTTTTCTTTTCGGTTTGATATAAAGTCATTCATTGGTTAAAGTAATTAAATGCACATTTATTTTTAGACAGATTGACCTTATGTCCATTACACAGGACATGCTAGAAAACATTAATAAATAACGTTTTTGGGGAATTTCAAAGGGAATTTCAGATTTCAAAGGGTCAAATAAATAATTTGATTGTATTTCCATCTTTGCTGAGCAACAGTTTTGTGTGAGAAGAATTAAAGTTTGTCCCATACAGACATCTGTCCCCAAAATCAGCCTGTTGAATTTAATGATTCAAGAAAATAAAAGCAAGGGCTGTTAATTTAAGTTTAATGATGAAGACATAAGAAATGTGGCGCCGACTGACCGGTGCGTCTGATGACGGGTGGAGCGTCAGGCTGTCGGGGGGGCGGGGGACGTCTGTGGGTGCGGAGACACTGAGAGGAGCTGGACAGACGGACTGACGGGGGACAAGAAGAGGTCACAAAGGTCAGTCACCTCGATGAATGTGTTTCTGATCCAGATGGACTTTTGATTTCGTCACACAGGTGCATCTCCAAAACTTAGACTATAGTGAAAAAGTTCACGAATTTCCATCAGTTATTAAAGAAAGTGAAATATAAAAAATATATTCTCGACTCGTTTCTTAAACCAGAATGTTCAAGCATTGTACTATATTAATATGAATAATACGGCCTTCAGCTAGCATTTCCATAAAACCACGTTTCTACTTTTCAGTTTCTATTCTGGACTGATGAAGGGAATAAAATTACATTTTTAAAGCATGTGTGTCAGTACACTGGACTTCACCTGCAATCGATGCAAATATCTTTTAACTGCTGAGTTCGAGTCTGTTACTTTCACACCTTGTTTTTTATCAGTGCACCTTTTTTTGCTTCCTCACACCTTTCTGCTGTAACAATGCAAATAATAAAGATTTTATTTCTTTTCTTTTCCTGAGACCCAGCAAGTTATATTTGTCCTTTCTGGGCGATTAGTGATGAGATTTTGAGAGATATATCGCTTCTGTTTTTCATGTGGATGCTATTTCTTTAATTTAAGAGAGTCTTAACAATATTATATTAAGATTTTAGACATATACATCATTTTTGAGACTTAAAAATACAAATATTAACCCATGTCCTTTGTAGGGGACACTGGGACTTGCTTCGTCTCATTTTCCAGACTTGAGGAAACTTTGAACTTTAAGCAGGATGTTTGAAGCTCAGGCAGCTTATCAGCTGAACAGCAGCCTGAGGGAGACTTTTCTTTCTTTACATCCAGCACCTCTTTTAGATTTAAGGCGACTTGCAAACTAAAATTTTAGCTTTTGACACATTCAAGGAGGGTAAACAAAGATTATTTTTCATTTGCACACATGCATAAGTGCACAATAAAGTTCCCTGTAATAAAGACTCTACCATCTGTGCAATAACACGTCACACTGCTTCTGTTAATATCCTTCTGCTGAGTTTATCTACGACAGCACTCACCTCATTACTCACTCATCCATTCGCCTCATTTTTATCGTATTATTATGTTTGATTTATAGGATCTGGATTTGAAGTTTATACAGTGTGTACAGTACTTCAGTATTTCTTCCTGTCCTCTGAGCTGCTGGACACCCGAATTTCCCTTTCAGGGATGAATAAAGTATCTTCTGGTCTTATTTCTTAAAGGTTATTTCATTGTAAGCATGTTGTAGGTTTTTGTAATTAAATGTACATTTATTTTTACACCTTATGTCCATTACAAGGGACATGCTGTAAAACATTAATGAATAACATTTTTAAGAAAATTAAAATCTTGGTGATTTGTTTCTTACACCCTAATGACTTAATAATGTAAAAAATAAATAAATGATCAAAAGAATTTAAAAAAATTTCTAACAGGTCTCAGGAGGTTAAAGTTTCGGACAGTTTGTCAGTTTCAGTGCGGGGGGTCAGATTCTGTCGGTCAGCCTACACGTCTACGTGTTCGTTTGACATTCTTTCACTGATGACTGACGTTATTCATATCTGTGTGTGTTCTGGTGTCACAAAGAGACAAAAGTATGTGGACGTCAGTCTGAGTGTGTGTTTAAGTGTGTGCTGTTACCTCAGGACTGACGGGGCTGAGGACAGGGGGAGGAGGGGGGGACGAGAAGGGAGGGACGGCCATCTGGTTTATAGCATCCTCATTTCTGCAGAGAGACAGAAAGAGACAAAGGGACAGACAGAGCGAGAGACAGAGGGACAGAGAGAGAGGGCAGACAGAGAGAGACAGAGGGACAGACAAAAAGAGAGAGATGGAGGGACAGACAGAGAGAGAGATGGAGGGACAGACAGAGAGACAGACAGAGAGAGAGATGGAGGGACAGACAGAGGGACAGACAGAGAGAGAGATGGAGGGACAGACAGAGGGACAGACAGAGAGGCAGATGGAGGGACAGACAGAGAGAGAGATGGAGGGACAGACAGAGAGACAGATGGAGGGACAGACAGAGGGACAGACAGAGAGACAGATGGAGGGACAGACAGAGGGACAGACAGAGAGACAGATGGAGGGACAGACAGAGAGAGAGATGGAGGGACAGACAGAGAGAGAGATGGAGGGACAGACAGAGGGACACAGGTTCAGTTTTGGCTGCAGCATAAAAACAGACAGGAAACAACAGAAACATTTTCTCTTCAGTGAGGAGCTGATGGAGTTTATCATTAATGTGGAGCTTCACCAGCTGAGCCCACACACACACACACGCGCACACACACACACACACACACACACACACACACACACACACTGTGTGTAAACACATGTCTGCTCAGTGTTTCATTATCTTCAGAGTCGTGCGTGAGCAGATCATCAGTCACAGAGCTGCAGAGGAGCAGCAGCAGCTCTGCAGTGCAAACAAACACACACACACACACACACACACACACACACACACACACACACACACAGAAACTCGACTGCAGCAGCAGAGCTACAAACACAGACAGGTTCACCTCTGGTGTTTGTTTCTGTCGAGGCTGAAGTGTTTTTAAAGGGACAGTTCACCCAAAAATGCTGATGGAAACTCGGGTGAAGTTTTATAGTCCACACACACACACACACACACACACACACTCACACACACACACACACACACACTTACACTCTCACACACACTCACACACACACACACTTACACTCTCACACACACACACACACACACACACACACACACACACACACTCTCACACACACACACACACACACACACACACACACACACACACACACACACACACACACACACACACACACACACACACACACACACACACATGATTGTGTGCGCTAAATCAAATCAGAAGTTGAAGATTCGGGGCGGTGACATTAAGTGGTGGGTCCACGATGTCGTTGGTTAACAGCTTTTTGCTTTTGATTGATTTCATTTACGCTTCAAAACACACAAAGGTGGCGTTGATCTGTGGAGATTATCACGCTGAACAAACCTGTAAGTATCATAAACTCGTGTTCGTCAAAGAGCTTATTTTGGGTTTTTGACAAGGGAACCAGTGCAATGATAACTTCCTGGTTGGACTATAAAAATACGTCATCCCTTCACCTCTCTTTGGTGAACAGGATTTAAACGTTAAAAAAATACGTAATAAAACTACAAAATATTTCCATGCTGCCTGTCAGAAGTAATGCAAGTGTCCTGAAGCCCCGATATGAGAAGTTGTTTTGAAAAACCTCTCTGGCATCTTGTTTTTAGCCGTGTTGTCGCCTGAAGCTCCGAGTCTGGGAGCCGCGATCTATCAGCCTCTTCTTTAAACGCGCTCATCGTTAAAATACAACTCGTCTTCTTTGTAGCTTCATGTTGTTCTAAGTCGGAGGAACGACTCGGAAAACTCGGAAGCTACGACCTTCCGACTTCACACGAATAAAGCATGAAACACAACTTTCAGAGGTTGCATTGTGGGTAACGTAGGCACCAGGTTTTGACGAGAAAGAATAAAAATAAACAATGTGAGACACAGCATCGGGACACTCATAGTGTTGCGAGGCGTCCCCTTATGTGTCCTCTTTGTCCCTCACGTCTGACCGCGCCGATATCAGCTGATCAGTTTGACCTTTTTATCTGCTGAGTAATTTGATCAGTCTGAGCAGCTCAAAGACTTCCTGCGCCGGTGACTCACTGGACGCTGTAATCTGAGCAGCTCGGACGCCTCGGCTCACGGAGACGTTTATCTAATAAGCATCACAACAACAACAACAACAACAACAACAACAACAACAACAACAACAACAACAACAAGCCTGCTGGGTAACAGAGCAGAAAACCAACAACGCGTCCCTGAAGTCAGCCCACGGACATGAAGGAGGCGGTGATACCTGCAGCGCGGCACAGAGGACATCTGCTGCAGGAGGACATATGGTCTGAGTCCACCACGGGGACACTTCAAACCGCCGCCGAGGAGCCGAGCTGAGCGCCTCGTTTGACTGGAGGCTCTGAACGGAGCCATCTGCGGAGCTCCGGAGTCGACTTCAGAGAGGACGCAGGTGAAGGTTTGAGTCCGTCTTCTGATTCAGACGCCGTCATCAAGACTTCACACATCAGCTGTCGGTCACATGGGACCAGGAGAAATGTCCCTCTCTTTCAGCGCACCGGATATTTTGTTTTATGTTTTTTATTGTTGATTTTCATGCTTATATTTTATTTTGTTCTCATTTTATTTGGCATATTAGAAATAAAGATCTATCTACTAAATGCATTAAACGGTTGTTTCCCTGCAGGTACATCAGAGCTCAGACTCGCCCGTCCAACGAGGAATTCATGATTTCATTCATAAATGAACCTTTTCTGAGTTTCTGACTGTTGTGGTGTTATTTCTTGTCGTTGGTCCGTCACCGTCTGTCTTCATCGTTCATGTCTCCTTGGTGAAGGTGAAACAGGATTTATGGGTCAGTCCGTTACTTCCTGCTTCAGTCAGGCGAGACAGCCAATCAAATCATCCACCTGAGCGGCGTAATGAGTTTAACTTTCAGCTGACGTTCCTTTTTAACACGGCCTACACACCCGCTCACGACTACAAACTTATTTTCAAACTTGATTTTAAATCTTTTTAAATGATCTGTTTATCTCTGCACCTCTTGTCTGCACTTTTGCTATTTTAAGTGTTTTTAAATAATCATTTAGTAATTGATTTTACCTTGTATATCTTTTTTTTCTTTTTTATTGTAAGTATTGTGAAGCATTTTTTAAAGTTTTTATATTGTATTGCTCTGTAAAGCACTTTGAATTGCCCTGTTGTATGAAATCTGCTGTATAAATAAAGCTGCCTTGCCTGAGAGATGTCACCTCTAACAAAATATTACAGCCTACATTTAACACAAAATTAACACAAATTTAGCGAAGCTGACAAAGAGGCGACGGGAAACGTCTGCACCTACATCATATTGTAATTATTTGTTATTTTAACGACATTAAACAACGATAATCCTTTTATATATTTTATTTATTTATGTATTGTGATATTTTTATTTTATTTATTTATTTTTTTCTCTGCTCTGTGTGTGTTCCTCTGAAAATACTTCAGGATCTGTGGCAGGCATGTATATCTCCTGTATGCAAACACTGAATGTTTATTGAGAAATGCCAATAAAAACTTAAAAAAAAAACAAAACAAAAAAAAACTCAGTTTGTGTAGCACCGAGATGTGAGACCGTTCTCAGTCCCAATGGGTATCTCAAGAACGCCTGGAATTTCTTCAGATTTGGTCCAAACATTCGAGTGGACTTAAGGATGAACTGATTATATTTTGGTGTTCACAGGTCAAGGGTCACGGTGACCTTACATTCGTCTCATTTTTGTAAACGCGATATCTGATGATGGCCCTGAGGGAGGTTCCTTAAATTTGGCACAAACGTCCATTTAGACTCAAGAATGAAGTGATAAGAATCTGATAAGAAAATCTGAAAATTTGGTACGAACGTCCACTTGGACTCACCAATAATGTGATTTGATTTTTCTCGGTCATTGGCCAAAGGTCAAGATCATGGTAACCTTGCATCCATCTCAGTCTTGTGAACTTGTGAATATCTCACAAACACCTAGAGTAAACATCTTCAAATTAAACACAAACGTTCAAGTGGACACGACGATGCACTGATTAGATTTTGGTTGTCAAAGGTCAAGGTCACTGCATCTTTGTCTGCCTGATTTTCATGAATGCAATATCTGAAGATTGCCACGAAAGAGTTTTCTCAAATTTAGCACAAAAGTCCACTTGGACTCAAGATTGAACTAATGAGAATCTGGTGGTCAAAGCTCAAAGGTCAAGGTCACTGTGACCTTGTCTGTGTCCTTCATGTGCATGCGATATCTCAAGAAAACCTTAAGGGAATTTCTTCAAATTTCACACAAACATCCATTTGGATTCAACAATGAACTGATTTAAATTTTGTATTCAAAAGTCACTGGGACCGTGTCCATCTCATTTTCAGAAACGCATCTGAAGATGGCCTCGAGGGAGTTCCCTCACATTTGGCACAAACATCCACTTGGACTTGAAAATGAACTGATTGCAATCTGGTGGTCAAAGGTCAAAAGTTAAGGTCATGGTGACTTCATAAAACATGGTCTTTGGCCATAACTCAAGAATTCATACCCTAAAATGTCTCACAAATGTCCAGCAGGATAAAATGAGTGATCTGAAGCTTTGGACTTTCTCTAAATGTTGTATTTCGGCTGTCTGTCGGTGTCCGAAAAGCCTTGCTGGGATTCAAACCTGCTGTTTCTGACTCTGAAGCTGCTTCTTTTCTACACCGTGACGCTCGGATCACTTTCTTCTGTTGTTCCCAAATGGTGGAACAAACTTCCAAACTCTGTGCGATCTGCTGAGTCCCTTTCTACTTTTAAGAGACAATTGAAAACTCATCTGTTCCGAGAACACCTCGGCACTTAACCTGACTCTTCTCCTCTTTGCCCTTTGGGGTAAATTAAGTCAGAAGGTCCAAAACCCAGCACCTAATGATTATCTAGCACTGACAAAGTTGTGTGATGTTGTATGTTGACTGTCATCGTAAGTAGTGATACTGAGATTGTCGAATCTCAGATGCTGAGATCACTACTGGTTATTACTTGGTTTCAAAAAAAAAAAAAAAAAGAAAGGGGGGGGCTGTGCGGCACTTCTTCTGCCACTAGACGACAATACCTGTGACCAATCACACCTGAAGCACTTTTTGCACTTACTAAGGGTTTTTTTCCTTAAGTCTAAATTCTGGCTTGTGTTGTACGTCGCTTTGGATAAAAGCGTCTGCTAAATGAAATTGTAGAATTGTAGAACTTTGGAAACCTCTGAAACTCCCGACTGTCACTGCACAGAGAGTCAGAGATGCAGAGCGACAAACTGAGCCGGCAGGGTGACGGTTAACCATTTCTGTTTCCATGGCGATGCACTGGGAGGCTCCTGCCCCCGTCGACATCCCATTGCTCATTGCCGCGGCGACCTTTATCCAGAGATAAATCATTCAGCGGCGGCCCGTGGACACGACTTTAACGAGATTTTGTCACCTGGCTGAACAGAGCGAGAGGCGGCGTCCTCCTGCCCCGACACGCCGAGCGGATTCAATCAGAGCAGAAAAACCACGACGCCCTCACAACAGGAGGACGAGGTCCGATGCCGAAACAGGGAATCATGTGAAAAAAACCCACATCATCTCCGCTCAGATCTGATCATGCACGGTTTAGCTGAGCTGCAGTCATTTAATGTCCCTCCTGTCCTCGTCCCAGTGTCCGAGTGGCGCGGGAGAACCCATCTGTGACTTTTGTATTTAAAATAAATCTAAAATACGACCTTTTTAAGCTGTATGTCCCTCAGCAAATTTAAAAACAGTCCTTTTCTAATATCTTTGCAGCACCCGTCCCTCATAAACATGGACATTTTTCCAGCTTTTTGTAAATATAATTTTCTAAATCTAAATCAAGTTTTGCAAAGCTGCTTATTGCCTTTTTATTTCTCATGTTTCTGACAGAAATCGCACCAGTTTGGATCGACGTTCGTAACGTGTCCTCTGGTGTGTCAGTGCAGACGCACAGTAACTCTGACCTTGTACTCCACGCTGAGCAAACTCGGCCCTCATTGATTAGTTTGAAGCCACCTAAAGAAAATCAATATCTGTTTAAGTGAACGCTATATTTAGAATATTTCCAGCGCTTTACCTCGCTGTCAGACCACCGTTACATCAAACCACTGCAGGTGTGTTTGTCCCACTTTGAGAAATTTAATTTAATCCAATTTCAGTTGGACTATCAAGTTTATTTCTACTACTTTAAATGTAGCACATTGTTTTTTTTTCATCTAAAAACATAGAGGCATCATGACAAAAACCTGGCAGGGTTAAAACTCTGAAAATTAATGAATATTCGATATTTATGATGAGGACTAATGTTGATTAAAAATAGAAACATGAGAAAACATGAATTTTAATTTCCTCTTCAGCTGAGAGGCGGCTGCGTCTGAGATTTTGTTGAATCTGTTTTTTGTGTAAAACTCAAACAGCCGCCGGGCGTTGAGGACGGGAGCGTTTCGATCGCCCTGAGCGTTGTTTTCAGAGGAAACGTGCTCAGAAAGCGCCATCACAGGACTGTGACCCGCCGCACGTTTCCATCAAACGCAGCAGCTGTCAGGATGTGAGGCGGCGTCAGCTCGTTCCCGCCGGCCAGACACCACCTGACGCTGACATCACATGACTATTTAAAGGATTTACATCTGGCGTGGGTGCCAGCCGAGCGGCGGGGTTTGTTATCAGCAGCGCGGAGGCGGTGATGAACTCATCTGAAGAGTTTACGGCGGCTCTGATGGGAAAACGAGTCTTGATTTGACAGCCGTGAGACGCTCGCAGCGCTCTAACAGATGTAATGACTTGTTGCGGAGGTGATTTATGTGGCGTGTTGACGTGGCGGCGTCTCATGAGGCCCAACACGGCAAACAGCCCAACATCAGTCAGAGTGACGGAGGTCTGACTGACACACTCATCCATCGCCTCGTGTCACGCCGAGGACGGCGAGTTCAGAAATTCAGCTGACAGACGCTGCAGGTTTATTTCAGGCTGAGAACATCAGCGCGATTCATCACTTCCTGAACTGACCAGCAGCGAGCTAAAGGTTAACCCTTCTGACGCTCCGGAGCTACGAGGTCCCAACAGAGGCAGAACGAACTGAGCGGACAATCCGTGTATCGTTCGTTCATCTGTTTTTCAAAATAAAACCCAAAATAAAAACAAAAAAACGACTTCTGAAACAAAAATGATAAATACGGAAAATGACTAAAAATGTCAGATTTTCAGCTCAAATTTGCGCTTTTTTTTTTCCTTTAAAATTTTGACTTTTTGGATAATTTTTGGCTTTGTTTTTTTTTATAAAAAAGTTTTGATAAGTTCTATTTATTTATTTAATTTTTGGCAATTTTTCTTTTCTGTAAAAAAAATCTGGTTTGGAAGGCATGTTCTCGTTTAATTTTTGGGGATTTTTAAAAACTTTGGCTTTTTTAATTTTGGCAATATTCTTTTGGCTTTTTCTTTTCTACATTTTTTTTGCATTTTTTTGTCTTTTAAAGTTTGACAATAATACACACAACACGGCCCCGACTGACTCACCTCCTCCACTTCCACTGTCTTGCCTCTGTCCTGCTGAATGTCCAAGTCTCTTACAGACCATAATATCCTGTCATTTCACCATGGTTACCTGGAGCCGCGTTCACTTTTATCTCGGCCGTTTCATGCTTTCTCTCCTGCTGATCTGTGACGCCGCTCCTCGTTACTGCGTCAGGTGAAGCAGCCGTGAGTGAGAGCAGATAAAGAGGAGGATAATCTGGAGTGTGATTACTGAGTCCAACACAGACCGACACTTTAAATCCCGTCTGACAGAGAGGCTAACGGTGCCGACACGCCGCGCTTCCAGTCCTAATGAGAACTCGGTGAAATATATCACACCTGCTCGCCTACAAGCTGCACATCACTCCCTGCAGCTGAGGAGGAGGAGGAGGAGGAGGAGGAGGAGGAGGGCCGGGGAACTTTAATCTCCTGTTGCAGAGACTCCCCGTCCTCAGCTCCTCTCTCCGTCTCAAA
>NC_142180.1:38294000-38324000 GCF_026936395.1 Plectropomus leopardus | reverse complement strand
AACTTAGTGAAAGTAGAAAATCATATTAATGTATAATATTTTTTTAAAGCTTGATTCTGAAAAGTGTATTTTGTGTGCAGACACACACGAGTGTGTGTGATCATTATTATGTTCATTATTGTTGTTGTTTTCTTTTACGTTCGTTTCATCTTCATCCAAAATCATCACTTGTTGACTTCGTATTTGGTTTTGTATTTGCACTAAAATGGTGAACAAAGGGTTTCAAATAATCATAATAACAATATTGATCTCAAATGACTCATCCTCTGGGGAACATGAACGTCTGTAAAAACTTTCAGGAGATAATCTCACCTCAAGCAGCTCGTCTCCGACCTGGATGCGTCCGTCTCGGGCTGCCGCGCCTCCCGGATGGAGACCGACCACGAAGATGCTGAGGCGGGAGCGGTCTCTGTTTCCCGCCAGGCTGAGACCCAAACTCTGCCGCTCCTTCTCCAGCTCCACGCACAGCAGCTCCCCTCGCAGGTCTCCATAACGCTCACACCAGCGCTCTGCGGGACGACCGGGACGACAAGGGTTAACGCTGATCCAACATTTCCAAAATCTCACTCACACTGAACCCGTTTAACTTCCAGTCTGCCACGTGTTTCACTTTCTTCATCAAGGTAAGATTAAAAAGATAATATCACCGGGTATCAAAACTGCAAAGCAAAACTGTAAACCAGGCTAAAGTGATGATCCCTCTGATCATCAGTCACCTGTCAGCACAGGTAACGCCCCCAAAACACCGCATAAGGACAGGCTCAGTGCCGTGTGCAAAGACTCTAAAAACACATGATGCCAAAAAAAGGCTGAAAGAAGAAAAACTTCTGCAGGAGAGAAACTGATGTTCTGTTACATAAATTTACACAAATAAAATGTGGTCTCAAGTAAATATCATGAAGTATTAAAAGTAAAAGTACACATTCAAAAACGTTTAAATATCCAATAACTGAAAAATAATTAGGAGAATTAAAAGTCCTAAAAAGACACAATGAAAGAAATAGATGCAATCTAATTTTCGAATTAATCGACTGATATTTTACACTCATATTTTGGGTTTGTGTGCAAAAGTCTTCATTCATAATCTAATAATAGTAGCTGAGTAAAAAAATTCCCAACATCAGTTTTTTAAAAACCAAAATAATGAAAATGGAAGTTGTTTTGTAATTTCATTCAGACAGAGACAATAAAACATGAACCTTAAATAAAAAGAGGAGAGACGCAGCAGAGCTGATATTTTCCACCTGGAGCCTCTCGGCAGGTTAATGAATGAATGAATGAATGAATGAATGAATGAATGAATGAATAAATGAATGAATGAATGAATAAATAAATGACAGAATGTGATTAAATAAAACATAAAACATCAGTTCATATCCCACCCCAACTTATCATGAAAAATCTCAAATTTGTGCAAAATTTCAGCGATAAAATGATGAAATCATCAGGCACAGTCATTCACACATCCTGATCTGAACAGAGACACTGGAGTCACAGCCGAGTGTGTAATCGTACAAATATCTAAAGCTGCGTGTACGAGAGGATAAAGAAAAGGAGGGAAAGAGGAGGAGAGGAGGGGGAAATAATACCATAAGAGAGGAGGAGGAGGAGGAGGAGCAGGAGGAGAAGGAGGAGGAGGAGCAGGAGCAGGAGGAGCAGGAGGAGGAGCAGGACTAACAAAGGAAATGAAGGAGAGGAGGATGAGACTCGACGGGAGACAAGCCTGAATTAAATTTGGCGTCAAACAAAACGCTGCCTAACAGTCCGTGAAATAAACAACAAGCGGAGGAACGTGAGGGAAATCTGAGGCTCAGATTAAATCACAAACGCGCTCAGAGCTCCTTCAGTCACACACAGAAGATAAATGCTGACGCCAAACTTTGATCACGTGGTTTCTGACCTTTTCCCCCAAATCTGAAGCCGAGGCGACTTGTCTTTGTCGGTGGACAGCTGCTGCTCTGATGATAGGAAGGTGTGTGGCTGTAAATCAGCTCAGATTTAAAGGTCAGCGCGGAAGTACGAACAAACGCACAAACACGAGCCGAGTGAAGGAGACAACAGCCGAGCGCTGCTGCGACACACAGCAGCACCTGAAGACATTAGGACATCCTGGAAAAGGTCAATTTTTTAATTCAGAAAGGTAAACTTGCATTTATTGTATATTCATGACATGTAAATGAAGTAGCTTAAAGAAGCTTTTTTTGGTTTAATTTTGATGATTATGTCTTATAGCTCATGAGAATCAGAAATCCAGAATCTCAGATTATTAGAATATTTCCTAAAATCATTCAAAAAGTGATTTACAGACACAGAAATGTCCAACAATGAAAACTCTGTTTATTACGTCCTCAGGGTGCTTTGATAGGCCCTCAGATCATCTGTGGTTTTGGCTCGGGGGTTTCTCATATTTTGAATTCTTTTTTTTTTTTTTTACATTTGTCTCGCTGTAGGCCGTATTATTGATTATATTCATACTCATATTGAACTCTTTGGTTGATGTTATGAGTCTAGAATTTGTTAAAATTTAACTGATGTAAATTCTTGAACTTTTTTCCACAGTATTCTAATTTTTTGAGCTGCAATCGTATAAACCAAAAATCCTCACGCTCACAGGATGAAGATTTTCCTTTTGCAAACAGTCGAGTTTCTCTGACAGTTTGAGAGTGGAAACACGGACGCTTCACACACAAGATCCACATCAGCTCAGCTTCAAGATGCCACAAAATCAAATACGACGTTAGACAACCTCAAAATTCATATTACGCGGCATTCATCATCGCAGATCTACACAAGACAAAAACACCAAAGAAATAAGAATAATTACTCATCTATAGGGGTCGACAGATTATCGGCCCGGCTGATTATCGGAGCCGATATATTTGGCATTTTGCTGATTATCTGTATCTGCGTTTTATTTTAATAATCATTGATGAAATTGATTTCTGAAAAAGCAAATTACACTCAGCCAACAGCAGAGAAAGTCTCAGCTTCACTTTGTAAAAACTCAGGAAAATATTTTTATTTATTTATTTATTTGTTGAAATTTTCACTCGACTTTTTAAAAAAACGCTGCAGGAAACTTTTTGTATTTGATGTTGAAAGTTTCAGTTTTGATAAAAAAGTTTTGTGTTGGAGTTTGTTACATTCTGACAAACTTAAACCGTGTTTGTAGATGATGGGACCTGATGAGGCGAACACACACACACAAACACACACACACACACACACACACACACACACACACACACACACACACACACACACACACACACACACACAGACACACACACACACACACACACACACACACACAGACACACACACACACACACACACACACACACACACACACACACACAGACACACACACACACACAGACACACACACACACACACACAGACACACACACACACACACACACACACACACACACACACACACACACACACACACACACACACACACACACACACACACACACACACACACACACACACACACACACAGACACACACACACAGACACACACACACACACACACACACACACACACACACACACACACACACACACACACACACACACGCACACACACAGCCCTCCAGCTGCCTCTGTGTGTGTGTGTGTGTCCATCAATCTCACTCAGTGGTTCTCCTCCACGTCTCGCTCCGTCGCTCACTTTACATTTGTCATCGTTATCTCTCTCCTTCTCTGTATCTTCATCGTTACACCTCACATCTCCTCCTCCTCCTCCTCCTCCTCCTCTCTGTCTCTCACTGTAAAAAACTTCACCTTCCTGATGTAAACATCATGTTAGCATTAATAATAATAATAATAATAATATTAATAATAATAGATTTCAATGTAACTCAAATGTGAAACAAATCTCAAAGCACTACAAATTAAAAGCATTAGCATAAAATAGATAAAAGAACCTAAATAAAAGCATATTTAAAAGTCATAGATGTTTGAGTTTTCTTCTGAATCAAAGAAATCCAGCGACGGTAAAACTTGATTGTAAAACTATGACGAAAGTAAAGCGTCAGTGTGTCAGATTAAGGAGGATTTTGTGGCGTCTAGTGGTGAGAAAATTAAATTTCAACCAGCAGAAACTTCTCCTGGTTTGAATTCCTTCAGTGTTCAGGAGGTGTTTAGCGTGAGCTGAATTATCCTCGGAGCTCTCTGACTCTACAAAAACAGACACACCAGCTGATTTAAACCAGCAAAAACTCTCCATAAAGACCGTAGAGAGCAGCCCCTCCGCACTGATTTATGACACGAAGCATCTTTATTCAGCGTGAACGAAAGTCCAATAAAAGTTTAACGTTTGGAGCGAGAACTGTTTGGTGTGAACATCCCTTTAATCACTCACGCACACACATCTGAGAGGGAGCAGGAAAAAGGCCTTATCCAACCGACAGAAAGCTGGTGTGTGTGTGTGTGTGTGTGTGTGTGTGTGTGTGTGTGTGTGTGTCCTGCAGGTGTGTGAAGGACACACAGAGGAAACAGACCTACGGCTCTGATGATGGAGGTGTGCAGAGACACATTTATTATTTAGCGTTTAATGTCGGCACTTAATTTCAGATTAAAGTGAGACTTCTTTCTCTCTGACAGGAGATTATTTCTCCTGTTTTATTATTAACAAACCCTCTGAGGAGGCTTAAATAAGACTGGAAGTATTACGTGTGTGTGGCTGAAGGCTGATGGAGCTCAGACTCCCCTGAGGAGCAGAAATCCACTCTGCTCCCAAATCTATTAAAAACACATGAAACAGCCGCTCTGCTGCAGCCGGCGACTCAAACAGAACCAGCCCAGCTCAAAACACCCAACAACAACTGTCATTAACACTCCTCACACGCTGCGGGTCAAACTGCCCCGTTTCACAGTTTAAAAATACAGACACACACACTCACACACACTCATGCATGAAAACATGTGAGTCTCAGTGTGTCCTGAGAGCTTTCCGGAGGACAACACATGTTTGGAGGTCAACAGAAATAATGTGATTCCAGGTAAAACTGGAGAGAAGCTGCATGTGAATGTAACACACACACACACACACACACACACACACACACACACACACACACACACACACACACACACACACATGCCTCCTGCAGTGTGTCTGTCTGTCACACACTGATGGACACTGTCACTTCTGCAATACCCTGCAGGAGGTTAACTGACACCCCACACCCACACATACACACACTGAAACACACGTTGAGACAAGCGCACACACACATACACACACACACACACACTGGAATGAACAAACAGGAACACAAAAACATGAAAACACACTCGAACACACACACACACACACACACACACACACACACACACACACACACACACACACACTAAAATATCAGCCCTTAGCCCTTCCTTGAAATCTGAATCCACGTGCTCTCAGCAAGGTGACTTGTCACAGTAAATCAGCACATACACACACACACACACACACACATGCATGCACGCACGCACACACACACACACGCATGCACTTGCTGAATTTGGATGAAGCTCACTCTCACTGTAAAGGCAGCAGAGACTGCAGCGTCCCTCCAGCTACTCTGTTGTGTGTGTGTGTGTGTGTGTGTGTGTGTGTGCGTGTGTGCGTGTGTCTGCGTGTGTAGCTTCCAGACTGTTCTCTACTAAAGCTGGCTGGTCATCGTACAGCAGCTGATGATTCTGTAGACTTTGGGCTGTGAACACGTGACGCTCGACTCCCCTGAAAGACTCATCTGATAAACTAAAGCTCCAGAGTGAAGCATTCATTTCATTTAAGGACATTCATCTGAGGACATTTCTTGGATTTTAGGACATTTCTATTATTTAAGGACATTTTCAGGATTATAGAAAATTTCTAGGATTTAAGGATATTTCTAAGACTTAAAGACGATTTTTAACATATTTTCATTATGATATTAAATGTCCAACAGCCCACTCCAACTGGAGCAGTTTTACAAACTGTCTCGCTGCTGTGATTTTTTCACCTGTCACTGTGCGCGACTGTACACAGGCAGGTGGCTGTTCAAAGCACCTATACAACTGATTCATCACACGCACCTGTGAGCCAGGCATCATGAACTGACGGACCACGGTCCGGATCCGGACCAAAACTTCGTCCTATCTGGACCCGCGTCCACGTTGTAATAAAATGTAAGAATGAGAACAATATTTTTTAAGGAGTAGTGCTGGACAATTATTAAAAAAATAATCCAAACCAAAATTCAGGACTTCTAACCGACATAATCGTCCCCATGTTGGATATTAAGGTTATTTAAAAACTTTGTTAACCCTTTCGTCACCGGGGCTGCCAACTCCTAGCATCTGCCGTGTGTCTCACGCTTTTGGGCTCTGTCTCACACTCTCATGACACCGAGGAAAAGCACAATGTGCTTAAATTTACCTGAAGTTTGTTTAGGATGGAGATTTTCATTTTTATATAATGCTGGAAAGTTTAATAAATAATAATAAATCAGATGTTTATTACTCTCCAACACACCATGGTCACATGACACTGCGTCAGTGAACTATGAGGGCAAAAAACAAACCACAAAAAAAGCTAAATAATCGATCTTTAACCGTAATCAAAGTAAAATGTTCAGTTAATGGTGATATTGATTTGAGGTTTGAGGCTCGGACCTTTGCTGGGAGGACATTTTAGTACCTGGACCTCTGTGAGTTTTAGTAGAATAGGTCCTCCAGCTGGTGATGCTGTTCTACAGTATATTTGTCATGTTCAATGTCTGACAGAAAATAAATATTTAAACCAAAATTTACCTGATGATATCTTCATATCTCACTGAGGAGTCAAAGGAACCTTTAAGCTCCACAGAAACACTGATTTGATGGATATCAAGATAAATATCGATCGTCTGATATGAAAAACTAATAAAAAAGACTTTATTTACTTTTCCATATCACCCAGCTCTACTTCAAAGACATTTCTAGGATTTTAGAACATTTTTACTATTTAAGGACATTTTGAATGTGTGAGTGTGTGTGTGTGTGTGTCAGAGTGTGTGTTGAAGGATGTCTCTGTACAGCAGAACAAGGTGACGGCAAGGTGAGACACTCTTATTAGATTCACTTATCCCTCTCTCTCTCACACACACACACACACACACACACACACACACACACACACACTGAAGGATATACATGATCCTCTGTTAATGTGTTTACATACACACACACACACACACACACACACACACACACACACACTGAAGGATATACATGATCCTCTGTTAATGTGTTTACATACACACACACACACACACACACACACACACACACACACACAATCTTGTGTTGACTAAAAGCTGCGTCTGGTCGACAGCAGGAAAAATCTGCATGGTTCTGTTTCCTGAATATTTGAATTTTTGATTTGCGTCGTGACTCTGGAGACGATGATGTTATAAATATCTCAACAACTATTTTTGGACAGATTGTGATTAAATGTTCAGGATGAATTCCTCTCACTTTTCATCCAGTCGGGCTGTAACACGTCCAGCACTTTGACTTTGACTCTGCTTCACGTACTGAATATGAATTCTTGATGGCATCTAAAGTGTTAATTAATGGTCTTAATGTTCGCTGCCGTTTACGCAGAGTCACCGAGAGACAAACGTTACTTTATCTGTTTATGTTTTATCACTGCGACCACATCTGTTCAGTGTTGCTGATATAACTCTGACACTGACTCTAAACCTTTGAAAGACCTGATACACTTTGTTCTCCGCACGTGTCCCCTCAGTCTGTCCAATAAAGACAAAAAATGTTCAAAAAAGAATCTTGAAGACACAGACGCTACATGACTGTTGTCCAATATCAGACAAACTCTGAATGCCGAGGAGTCCTAATAGGTCCCGTCTCTGCTGGGGACCTCCATTTTCCCCATGTGTCTCAGACAACCTAATAAAGACAAAAATGTCCAAAAACAGAGTCTTAAAGACACAGATGCATTATGACTGTTGTCATGTATCAGTTGACCCCCGACTGCTGAGGACTCCTGGTGGGTCCTATCTCTGCTGGGACCTTTGATAGACGTTAGACACTTCGTTCTCCCTGTCTGTCCTCTTAGTCTGTCCAAGAAAGACAAAACTGTCCAAAAACAGAGTCTTAAAGACACAGATGCTACAGACTCATTATGACTGTCCTGATGTGTCAGTTGACCCCTGACTGCTGAGGACTCCTGGTGGGACTCCTATTTCTGCTGGGGACCTGTGATAGACGTTAGACACTTTGTTCTCCCTGTGTGTCCTCTTAGTCTGTCCAAGAAAGACAAAGATGCAGACACTATAGATTCATTATGACTGTCCAATATCAGACAATCCCTGACTGCTGCGACTCCTGGTGTGTCCTATCTCTGCTTCTGACCTTCATTCTCCCCATGTGTCCCCTCAGATGGTCCAATAAAGACAAAAACGTCCAAAAAGAAGAGTCTTACAGAGGTATAAAAAAAAAGGTGGATACTTTAAATTCATTACGGCTGGATTTCAAACTCCACCTGAAGCAGACAGCTGCTGCTTCTCTTGATTTAATATTTACTGCCGGGATTACATCAAACACACACACACACACACACACACACACACACAGTCTGACAGTGCGTTTGTGCAGCTAATGTAACTGGCAGTAATAGTAATGTGCCCTGGAGGGTGAAATAGGACAGAAACATGCATGGGTTACCTGTGTGTCTTTCTATGTGCATGTGCGTGTGTGCGTGTGTGTGTGTGCGTGCGTGCGTGCGTGTGTGTGTGGAGGACTAAAGCCTGAAGTCGAGCCTGAAAAGCTGCCTGAAATAAAAGTACAGCAGCACAAACCCTGTCCTGCACTGAGCGCTCCCTGTGAACCTGCGCGGCTCTGATCCACAGTCTGAATCTCTGCAGCTCTTTGCTGCGTCGTCCTGCAGCCTCGTCTGCACTCAGTAAAATAACCACCAGATATTCCTAAAAACAGCCACAGCCTCAAGACAAACCGCAGCGGGTTGAATAAAGGCTTTAAAATGTGGCCTCCAACAGACGGTAAGGCTGGCTGGATTTTGCCGAGCTGACTGCCACGAGTATCTGTTTCTCAGAGCTTGCTCCGTGATTTCGTTGATCACGTAAAGCTCCTGCGGGCCGATTACGAGGAGAGGAGTCAGCAGACAAACAGCAGGTTTCCATCACAGATTTGTGCAAAACCTAGGCGATATTTAGTAAATGTGCATAAAACCCAACATGGAGCTGACTGTGTTTCCACTGAGTGATGTCACGTGACTTCTCTGGTGATAACATCCCAGTAACCATGGCGATGGATGTTCGAAACATTAGCAGCTTTATTGCTATTGCAGCCACCGCACTGGCGTCATTATTTCCAGTCCGAGGCCACGTAGGCGTGTTATGGAGCCATGATGGAAAGACGAGCCGTGGGAGCGAGGGTTTATATTTAATTGGATTTTGTTTATTCATTTAATTGTTTGTTTTAATCAATAATTTATTCATATAAATATATATTTTTATATATATTGTTAGGCTTTCATTTTTTGCACTTTTACATGTAAAGCACTTCTGTGGCATTTTCTGCATGAAAGGTGCTACACAAAGAAAGATTATTGTTGTTATTACTATAATTATTATTATTACCTTTCTGTTGCAATCTAAATGTATGCAGCTTCAAACATCAGACTGTGGTGTGTTTTGAGGAAAAACTTAATTTTTTTTGCCTGTTCAGTTAAAAGAAAGAAATTTCAGAGACAGAAGGTTAAAAAAATAAGAGAGTACAGAGAGCTGAACAGAGCAGACCGTGTTATCCTCCGTCAGCGCTGCAGTAGCTCGTGGAGGTCACCGCAATGCAACAGTAGCTTACACACACACACGCACACGCACACACACACACACACACACACACACACACACACACACACAGAGTCCCTGGGGAGGTGGCATTAATCTACACCCTCCACAGGCTGAACTGGTCCAGTTAGCAGCAGCAGACTGAAGGCAGCAGAGTTTCTGCGCAGAGAAACAGAACGAACACCAGTACGAGCACCAGTATAATTCCCAGTACAAGTTACTGGCCTGGCGGTTCCCACTGCCCTGTGACATCACAGGAACAAGTGACACATTAACCCATTAACACCTGGACCGACATCGTTTCGTTTTCTTGTGCTGTGTTCAGATGTTTTTCACAATCATTTTAAACTCAAATGTGAAAAAAATCGGTTTGAAATCTTTAAAAAAAAAAACACGAAAAAAAAAACATAACGAGCACCTTGGTTTAATTTTTGGACCATTTATTGTTGGGTTGTTAATAAATCAAGCCGACGTGCTCAGGTTTCAAAGGGTTAAGGGACTGACATCCGTCCACCTGGCGCCCTCGGTCGCTCCGCCCCCCATCACCTGACTGACCCTCACACCTGCTCACCTGCCCCGCCCACCTCTGAACCTGCACCTCACACACCAGCTCGGTTCCACTCACTCCCCCCAAAACTGGCAGACGTAAAGTATCAATAAAAGAAATATGTATGATAAAAAAATACCAGAATTAATATATAAATACACATGCATATAAATGAATAAAGGAATACATAAATGCATGAATGCATAAATAAATAAACAAATAAAAAATAAATTAATAAATAAATTAAATAAGTCATAAATGTATATAGGAATAAAATAATTAATAAAATAAATAAAAAAATGAATAAATGTATAAATAAGTACAAGAATAAAAGAATATAGAAGTAAATGAAAGAATTTAAAAAAAGGCTGAAATAAACACAAAAAATAAAGAGATAAATAAATGCAGAGGTTATGATCTCCTGGCTCATAAACATACAGACACAAACACAGAAAAGTTTATTCACGCATTTATGTATTTATGTCCATATTTATTTCGACATTTATTTATTCCTTTTTAAGCATTTATCTATTCCTATATTTATTCATACATTTTGTTGTTTGTAAAAATATTTATCTATTCACTTTTTTAAATTTTAGTTTAATTTATCATGAATCTTTTCAAACATGTATTTATTTGTGTGTTTATTTATTAATTTCTGCATTTATTTCAGCACTTTTTTTGTTTATTTATTTCCATACTTACATATTAATTTATTCCTGCATGTTTTCAAGCACTTATTTATTTGCACACTTACTTATATATTACATTATAAGTCGTATTTTGTCCTCCATACATTCTTGTTGTGTTGCTTTCTCTCTGTTTTTCTTTCTGTCTGTATCTGCCAGTAAACCTGCAATGAACCCTAAAAATTGATCCTGTTTTCAAATCAAAAACCACCTCATGCAAGCGTAAAAAACTCTTGTGCGATTGTGTTTTTGTATTGATGTGTTTCCATTAGCATAGTATAATGTATTTTTTTTTTATCATAATTACAGATTTGGAATTGTGTTACAATATTTTTTTTTTTTTTACATTTTACTATTTTTTCTTTTGTTTTTATTTATGTATTAATTTATTCATACAAATTTTTCATTTTGTTGCTCAGTGCCTTGTTCCCATGTTTTTGATAGAAATCAGCCAATTTCTTCAGGTTGCAAAGGGTTAATGAGAAAAAACAGGTGTGAGAATGTGACTTCTCTCAACATTTTGTGTGTTTGGAGTGTGTATTTATTAGTCTGAGAAGCTGAGAGTGAGGAGCGCACTCACGGTCGGAGGGGCGGTCAGCGTCGCAGACTGTGAGCCCGGCTGATATTTCAGGCAGGTATGAAGGCGTGAAACATCACAAATATCACGTAGACTACGATATCCAACACGAAGCATTTTACATCCTCAAAGCAGTCGAGCCGCAGCTTTTACAAACACGGACGATTCGTCTCTGCAGGGAAGACACTTTTAATATTTCTCCTGACATGTTCTTCGTCCTCACATCAAATACTCAGATTACTGCTGTAATACGGGACGTAACCGACCGACTGCTATTTCTATTCATGCAAATAAATAAAATATAAATATTCGACTCCGCAGACACACAAACACACACGGACAGAAATGCAACGTGTGAGTGTGTGTGCGTGTGTCATGGTTTGTGTGTGAATGAGTGATGCAGCGTCACCTGGGGAGCCCACCAAGTCTATCTGTGCTCGTCATCACCAGCCACACACACACACACACACACACACACACACACACACACACACACACCACACACACACACACACACACACACACACACACACACACACACACACACACACACACACACACACAGCGAAAACACCTTGACCTGCATGGTTGAATCAATCATGACATGCACATTGCTGTCCCACAGCACACACACACACACACACACACACACACACACACACACACACAAACACACACACAAAGAATGCAGCAGAACCATTACATGATGTGTAGAACTGTGTAGCCACCTGTTTGTGTGTGTGTGTGTGTATGTTGAGACAAGCAGACAGACATGCAGACGGGTTAAAGGCGACATCTACCTGTTCTGACTAGGAACACGGCACACACACACACACACACACACACACACAGTGAGAGAGCGTACTAACCCGGCGGCAACATCGTCCATACTTCAGTCTTCACACACGCCGAGATAAATCCACATGTACCGCTGAGTGTGTGTGTGTGTGTGTCGTCTTCAGGTTACGCTGCTCAGATATCCAGAAAACGAGCTGTGTGTGTGTGTGTGTGTGTGTGTGTGTGAGCTGGCTGCTGTGATAGTGAGCAGCGAGCGACGAACAGCTCTGTTATACACTCCAACCTCGATTACTCTCTCTATCACCCCCCCACCCTCATCTCTGCCTCTCTCTCTCTCTCATCATCACTCCCCCTCCCCCTCCTCCTCCTCCTCCTCCTCCTCCTCCTCCTGCTGCTGCTGCTGCCTCCTCTCCCCCTCGGTCTCCCCCTCTCCCTCCCTCACTTCTCGTTGCTCGGAGCCAGCCCTCCTCTCTGGGATGGAAACTTCCAGATTCGTTTCTGCCTCCTAAACCTCCACAAACCTACAAACACGAGTCTTTTTCGTCACTCAACACTGACTGCGCCTCAAAGACCCAGTCAGGTTCATCAGCTTCCCTAAAATGACGTGTCACGGTGGTAGAGAGTCGCCCTAAAATGTGGGCGGGTTTCCATTACGGGTTTGTGCAAAACTGAAGTGATCTTTTGGAAATAAAACACAACGTGGAGCTGACTGTGTTTCCACTCGTGACGGTCTGAGACTTCTCCTCTGGTGATAACATCCCAGTAACCATGGCGATGGATGTTCAAAACATTAGCGGCTTTAGTTCTACAGAGCGATGACGGATGACGTATTTTTGTAGGCCAACCAGGAAGTTAGCATCGCACCTTCTGGGATTTTCGATTATCGCCAACAACAATCTCTGTGACGAACACAAGTTTGTGATCCGCACGGGTTTAGTTCAGCGTGATAATCGTCACAGATGAACTCCGCTTCTGTGTGTTTTGAAGCTCGAAACCTCCAGAAGCAAAAAGCTGTTGTTCATCGTGGTCGCACCACTTTAACGTGACCGGCCCGAATTCATTTTCTACTAAACTCTCTCCCGTTAGCGTGATCGAGCTAATGATCATGGCTACGTCATGCTAGTCTCACATGTAGTTTCTGTGTCCGCTGTGATGACGTCTGACGACAAACAGTGTAGTCCTATTTTGTTAGAAACTGGGGGTTTAAACGGGAAATTGGGTTTAAACGGACGTATTTTATGTTGCAGAACAAAACCGTTCACATACACTCCAATGACGCGGCATCAGAACAATTTGGGCTTCAATATGTTGCCTAAGGACACTTCGCCATGTTGCCTGGAGGAGCCGGGGATCGAACCGCTGACCTTCCGAAAAAACAGGACGACCCACTCGCCCTCTGAGCCACAGCCGCCCCCGCAAGGTTCACAGTTACGACGTCATTTTTAAAAGTTTGTGTTTTCAGGCCCCGAAATGCTGTTGTCCTGTGAACGAGAGGCCAAACCGCAACAAAAATTTAAATGTTACATGCAAGAACTGTTGCTGTGGAAACTGCCCCGGGAAAAACTTAGGATCATGAATTTTTCATGAATAAAAATGTGTTTGTATGTTGGGGAGTGTCTTCATGCATCTGCTCTCCTTCTGTTCGCAGATTTCACGCGTCACGCATGTTTACGGTCTATGAGTCATCAGTCACGTTTGTAAGCGCCTCAGTTTCACATTTCAGCCAAATTCTCCGACTCTGTGGGTGTAATTAATGCTTCTGCTAATGAGGAGGGACACCGATGCAGCAGCTGCCACATCTGCTAATTTTTATTAATATCATTATGTTTTTAGATTATCTGATCACATCACTGCTGCGAAATGTTGCGTGACTGAAATACTGCTGACGAAGTTTTAGTTTAACGCTGTTTGTTTTTCGCCGTGTGTTGGATCCATAACTCACACTGTTACTGTTAACTCACAGACGTCAGACAGCGTCGGCTCTCACTTTAACTCCTCAGGACTTTTCTTTATCCAAACACTTTGAGTGGTTTTTGACGGCAGACACGTGCAGCTGGTTTTTCAGGAAATTTAATAAAAAGAGTAAAAAATGTGACATTCGAGGCGACGCGAGCCAGATCCTCCAAAAGGATCTTTGAGCTGCGTGTAATTCTGTGTGACGGTTCAATGATAAATTATTAACTGATTAAAAAGCTTTTAACATCTTAAGTTATTTCTGAAACCTCCACTGGGAACGCCTAGAACATCTCTGAGGTCGCTGCGACCTCAAGAACGACTGGAGCATCTTCACCCTCCACAAAGATCCCAAAACCCTCCTGGAATTTCCCCGAAACCCCCTCAAGGACCACAGACCCTCAGTCCCTGCTTTAAAAACCACCGCTTTGAAGATTTGCATATTCAGCACACTGAGGCTATAAGTGATCCACTCGATACAGACACGCCGAGTGTGTGTGTGTGTGTGTGTGTGTGAGAGTGTGTGAGTGTGTGTGTGAGTGTGATGTTGCAGCAATCAGAGGGGAGGGTGGAGGATAGATGAGGACAGGAAACAGAGATGGAAGCTAATCTGCATCAACACCACACACACACACACACACACACACACACACACACAGTGTCATGCATTAATTCAGTGTGTTGTGCTCTAACCATCTACGGGGAGCTGATGCAGGCAGCCAACTGTTCTGTTATGATAGCGTATTGATCCAAGACACACACACACACACACACACACACACACAAATACACACATACACACACACACACACACACACACACACACACACACGGCCATGACGGTTCAGATTGTCCCCTCATCACCATTCAGACCAGCACACGACATGACTCACAAAACAAACAAAACCATCACAGCATCTGAGAGGAAAGAAGAGCCACAATTAAGACCACACACACACACACACACACACACAAATACACACACACACACACACACACACACACACACACACACACACACACACACACACACACACACACACACACACAAATACACACACACACACACACACACACACACACACAAATACACACACACACACACAAATACACACTCACACACACACACAGTTGTCGGGGCGGCCGGATGGGAGCCAGTCTGTGTTGAACTGGTTTCCAGCAGCACTGGGCGCAGTGACAGGCTGGGCTTGTCTCCACTAGTTTATTTTAGATTCCCTGACGTCCGTCCAGTCGGACCAGTTTGCAGTGCAGCCTCTCAACTGGGAGGCCACCGTCCAAAGAGGGTCGCCTCGTTTAATTTGGACGAGCTGCTGCAGTCTGCGCTGAGCTGCGATCGCTCTCGAAATCAAATATTTTTCTGAGGAGAGCTGGTGAGCCGCACTGGGAACGGAATGAGACGGAACCAAAAACCTGAAATCTAGCAGAAATGAATGAAATATCCCGAACATGCGGCCACACAAAATGATCTCACAGACTCTGCAGTTTAAGGGTTAATTCAATATTTTTCAACCTGAAAACTATTTTTCATGTTTCTGGGTCTGTGTGACTAATGGGGACAACATTGGTTGAAACTGGTCCAGGTTTGATATAGATCTTTGTGTATAGAAGTCCTATTATTATTATTATTATTATTATTATTATTGCTATTATTATTATTATTGCTATTATTATAATTTATTTTAATTATTATTATCATTATTATTATTAGCATTATTATTATTGTTGTTGTTGTTATTGGTCTCGAGAAAATGTAGAGGGAATTCACTGAAATTTGGCACAAACTTTCAAGTAGACTCATGGATGAGCTGCTTAGATTTCAGTGGTCATAGGTCAAAGGTCATTGTATTTTGTATTTCTTTGCATTTGTTTTCTTTTTGCATTTCATTTAAAGTATCTTTGTGAACTTAAAAAAAAAACTATAGAAGTCCTATTATCATTATTATCATTATTATTATTATTACAGGTCAAGGTCCCTGTGGCCTCGTCTTGTCTCATTCCTGTGAATGCAATTTCTCAAGAAAATGTTGAGGGAATTTTTCCAAATTTGCCAAAATTAGCAAGAAAATAGTAAAATAAAGAAATAAAAATAAACAAAAACCCTTGAAAATTAGCAACAACAAAAATAATTTTTTTCTTCAAATTGCAGGACATTTCTTGCCAATTTGCTCTTTGCCTTTAGAGATTTTCTACTAGTATAACATTTTTAAAAACATTTTTCCAAATCTATTTCAAATTATTTTTTGGGGAAATTGCAAGACATTTCCTGCCAGACTGCTCACTGTCTTTTCCTCATGTTTTCAGAAGAAATCAAACCAATCTGCTCATGGCTCAAAGGTTTGCACACTTATGTGTGAGCTCAGCTCAGGAAAAGTGATGACGGTCCGGCTTTCAAAAACCAAAGCGAACATCCGAGAAGGTCCGATAACTCTGGATGTGTAAGAGGTTTGCGGTGGCCCGCTCTGACTGCTGTCTCTCTGTTAGCAGCAGAAACACCTCGTTGGCGTTGGTTATTTCAGTGTTTCCTCCTCTGCAGGTGTGTGTCAGACTGTGGAGGACGGCTCCTACAAACAGCTTGTTAGTTTCTGTCAGTTACAGAGACGAGAGGAGCTGCTGCTGCTGCGTCCGTGACGACCGCACCGGCTCCGGCTGAACAAAACAACCCACAGAAATAGAAAATGTGTCACTTCACCTCCACATTTTCTTCCTCCATGTCTGAGCAGAGAGGTCCTGCAGCCTGAGGACCACTCAGTAAAAACCGGGCGCCGGATTGAAACTTGACGGCGTGCTTACTGTGCACCTTCGCACGATGTGCTGGTGTTGGCAGAAAGCAGCGACGCGGCGTGCCGAGATAAAATAAATAACTGTGAACCGGCCCTGACGGCGGAGCGCTCGGCAGGAAATGAGGCTCTGTGCCGTTGACCTTATTGGAGGCTCTGAGGAGAAGAGGCTCTGTGGATTGACCGAAATATGGAGGAAAAATACATTAACATGTAAAATATGAGGCAGATGACACTCTGAATGCAAATTAATTTTTTCAGAGCAGAAGCTGAAACCTGCAGCTGGTCGACAGTATTCGAGAGAGATACTGCAGATAAACCACTGCAGTTAAATACAGAAAGAAGGAGGAGGAGGAGGAGGAGTGAAGAAAATCAGAAGAGGAGGAGGAAGACAGGAGTCTCTGAGGAGTAAAACACCGTCTTGTGCTGTAACCGCAGCGAACATTGACAGTTTGGTCTAAAAAATGCTCATTAGTCTGGTTTCAACTTGTAAATCTGATATTTAAAGATGCAAATGAGGATCTGAGCAAATGTCCTCCCTCCTGTTCCTGAGATAAGACGCTGAGTAATGAACAAAAAACATGATGATGTCACAGTGACCTTTGACCTCTTGGATGTAAAATTGCACCACTTCATCATTATAATCCTGTTAGACGTTTGTGTCAAAACTAACATATGAATTCTATGGTCAAAAGCAAAGGTCACGGTGACCTTTGAAAACCCAAATTTTGGGTGAGTCCAAGTGGACATTTGCGTCAAATCTGAGGAAATTTCCACAAGGTGTTCTTTAGATATAGTATTCATGAGAATGAGATGAATGCAAGGCTATGGTGACCTTGATCTTTTAACTATGGCCGAGAAAATCTAAGCAGCACACTCTTGAGCCAAAGTGAACATTTGTGCCAAATTTGAAAATAAATAAATAAATAAATAAAATGAAATAATTTTTTTTTTCATGAGATTTTGCTTTCAAGAAAACGAGACACACAGGGCCCCAATGATCTTGGACTTTGACAACCAATTCTAATCAGTTCGTTTTTAAAAACAGGTTGGTGTTTGTGCCACATTTGAAGAAATTCCCTAAAGATGGACTTTAGATATCCCATTCACGAGAATGAGATGAGATGCTTGTGCCAAATTTGAAAAAATAAATAAATCAAATTTGAAGGCATTCCCGAGGTCACAATGACCCCCCTGAACAGCTGCAGCCGGCGCGGAGACAAAAAATTAGAATTATTCAGGGTCAACAAGTGCAAATATCTTACCGTTGATGTCTCTCGTCAATGAAGCAGAAACAAATTTACTTCAATACTTAAGTTTTTTCAGTATCAGTCGAATTACAGTTGACACACCCGCATTACAAATGTTAAAAAAAGGCTTTCACATGTGGCTAAAATTCCAAAATGTCCTGTTGTGGAAGGATAAAGTTGCATAAAATGGAAATACACAAGTAAAATAACTCATAGTTGTCCATGAATCCAGAATTTGAGTAAATGTACTCGGTTACTTTCCACAGTGGAGAGTTTTTTGACATCCCTCTTCCTCCGAACACGTCCTGTCACAGTTGCATTAAATCCTGTTGTGGCTGTACGTGATGTTTGTGACTCTGTTCCCGAGTCTATTTATATTCTGTTTGTCTCTTAGTGTCCTGCGACTGTCTGCTGCTGCTGAGACGACCCACTTTCCCCACAGGCTCAATCGACTTTCATCTGATTTAATTAACTTTGTAATGACTGTGAATTACAGGTTCATATTCATAGAGCAGTTTAAACAAAGTGGATCGACACCGAAGGGAACAGAAGTCGCTAATTTAAGCCTCGACACGAGTGATCGGACGGAGGATGAACAATATGAAAGCGAAGCTCCCCAAAAGTGAAGCCAAGACGTCTGGATCGCCCCCTGGTGGCTGGACCAAACCAAGGAAAGTGCTAAAAATGTTTTAATATATTTGTTTGTCTTTTTTTGTGTAACACAATTTTACATTTATAAGTAAGGTCATTGCAAATCTAGTTTTTTTCTGACATTTTTTGCTGTTTTTGAACATTTTTTTTCATTATAATATCTGATAATCTCTCAGCTAATTTCCACATCATTTCCTTTCCACCTTTTAACCTTTTCTTCCAGTTTGTGGGACATTTCTATTCAAGTTGCTCATTATGTTTTTCCCGTGTTTTTGAAAAGTTCAATCTATTTTCTCCGGTTTCAGAGGTTTAAATGTTAATGAAAGAAAAAAAGATGTTTTTTGTTCCAGGTGTTAAAAGCTTAAATAACCTCAGTTTTTCTCATCAGTTTGGTTTTAAAGAGTTTTCTGATTAAAAAGGAGGTTCTGACATCCAGATGATGGCTGCGAATCAACCGATGTGCTGACGATCAGTTACGTCAGACAGCTTTTGGGCGTGAACTCGACACCTCGGCTCCGCTTCACGATCACACGATGGAGCGTCCGAAATGTTCCGGCTTCATGTTTGAGGAGCAGAAACGCGTCGAGAACAAACTGCAGCAAACTGAGAGAACAGAGACTCTGCTGTAAGGACGGAGACATGCTGTAAGGACGGAGACATCACCTGAGGGAGGACATGGCCGCAATCTTAACACTCCTCTGTGTGTGTGTGTGTGTGTGTGTGTGTGTGTGTGTGTGTGTGTGTGTGTGTGTGTGTGTGTGTTGCACAAATTGCTCAGCTGCACTGTCCTTGACCTGATTGTATGAACTTCTTTAGACAGCCTCACACTCTCTCTCTCTCTCACACACACACACACACACACACACACACACACACACACACACACACGTGCGCACAAAGCTAGATTATTGTCACAGTATGTGTGTGTGCGTGCAGGCGTGTGTGCTTTTAAAAGCACACTCAAAACCTATTTTTTTGATGATCGACTGATCTTTACCTGTTTATTTATTTATTCACTATTTATTTATACATTTAAGTCTGTTTCACTGTTTTACTAGATGGAATACCATTTTATTATTTTTCACATTTTTATCTATTTTTATATATTCTGCTGTTATCATTTCCGTTACCTTTTATCTATTATTGAGAGTATTTAATTTATTATTATCATCATTATTATTATAAAAGTGCATCCTCCTTTGGCTCTTTTTTGGATCAACAAGTTCTATTTTGATGCTGTTTTATGCACTTGTGGAGACTGAAGGTACAACAAGAGACTGCAGTGACTCAGCTGTGTCTCCACATGACAGTTTGATGATCTCACACACACACACACACACACACACACACACACACACACACACACACACACACACACACACACACACACACACACACACACACACACACACACACACGCAGCACAGCGCGTTGACCTGACAGTCGTCTACCTGCTGCAGGTGAAAATGTTCCTAAAAATGTCCTAAAATCCAAGAAATGCCCTAAAATCCTAGGAACACCTTCGTGGCTTCTGTGGCCCCTGGCCTCCTGTCATTTTGCAAAAGCGGCCCCCGAGCAGAGCGGGTTAAGTAGTCCCTGCTGTGAAAAATGCAGGTCCAATGTACTTACAGAGGGAATCCTAAACTCTGTGAGCTGGACTTGTTTCTGCAGACTGCGAGATACATAAATAAATAAATAACTCCTGTGATATAAAGACCAGAGAAATATACGACACAAACAGATATCCGAGCAGCGGAACAAAGACCGAGGCCGCCGTGTCTCCGGGCTGGACTGATGTTGGGATATTTGCTCCGCTGCCGTTTCTGCGCAGAGAAAAACAACCTGAAACAGCATCAGGAATTGAATCAGATCATTTATTGATGCTGCGGCAGCCAATATCATTTTTCACCGGGAATATAAATAAGTCAACAAGCCGAGAGGGAAGACGAGGCGGCAGCAGGACGGCCTGAGAGACCTCCAGCGCTCAGCAGAACCACAACAAATCCATCTTCCACAGAGACACGAGGCGCGCACACACAAACAACTCGTTCATTGTGTCAAACTCTCATGAGATGGCTATAAAAAAACGACCCCCGACACACTGGGTGCTCGGCACAGAAGTCTCTCTTGATTTCAGCCTCGTTCATTTCATAAATACGTGTTTCCTGTCTGCAATCGGCTGAGAGATCGGCTCGTTCAGCCGGCAGAAGACACAACAGCGAAGCTGCAGACGGACGCTCCGCTGCCAAACATGAAGTGTTTTTGGCCGCAGTTTCATCAACTGTGATTCGGTCAAATTATCTGCGTTTAACTTTAATTTAAGAAGCTGGAGACGAGCGTCAGTGTGTCCAAACCTCAGTCCTCAGTCTCAGGAACTTTCAGTCTCCTGACGAGGACAAACGGGGACGTCACGAGAGACTGTTTCAGTCTCCTACACTGACATACTGTTTTAAAACAAGCCTTCAAATTTTACCAGCAGTTTACTGCTCACAGGCTGAGACTGAGCCGTCCACAAGGTCAGAGGACAAGAAGTACTCATTCCTTTACTTAACAAGTACAAGTACTGATACCACACTGTGAAAGTACTCCATTTCAAGTAAAAGCACTGAAAATGTTAGTCAACTAAACTTAAGTACATATACTCAGGAAAAAGCACTTAAAGTATTTAGGTAAAAGTACCCATTGCAGAAAATAGAAAAAAAACAAACAAACAAACAAAGAAAACCCAAAATGTCAAAATTATATATATATATATATATATATATATATATATATATATATATATGAAATCCCCCCTGAAAAAACCCTCAAAATTATTATTTAAAAATTAAAAAAAAGGAAAATCAGAAAAAAGTACTTGAAAATTAAATTTATATAATAGAAATATTAAATATTAATAGAAATTCAAAAATATAAATAAAAACAAACCATTCAAAAAACACTGAAAAAATAAATATATCAAAATAAAATAAAACACTAAAAAATTATCTAAAGTCTATTATGGGATTTTTGCCCAATGAAACCAAAATGAAACTGCCTACACCAGCTTTAATACCCAAAAATGTATCTATCATGTTGATGTTTAATGAATCTTTCAGAGACTTAAGTTTATGTTGTTTTCAACAGAAACATTTATTCAGTAAAAACACGTCATCATATTTAGGCACTTTTGCTGTAATTTACAAACTGAAAAACTTTAAACAAAAAAATTTAAAGTAAACTTTGACTGCAGCTCTGCCTGAATAACAAAGATATTACGACATTTTTAATTTAGAATTGAAACTCAAAAATCTGAAAATCTATTTGATTTTATAACAGACTTGTAAGGAATTGCATTTTTATTATTTTCATGATTCTTGCATTTGTCATCTGTACATTAAATTTCCTCCACAAATTACAGATTTTTTTTGCATATTTCAGTGATTATCATCGGTGAGAATTAATTATCCCTAAAACCTGCTTTTGCATTATACATTTGTCTTCTTCATGTAATTATTATAAAGGCTGCAGAGTAAATGGTTGCACTGACTGCATAGCTGTGTTTTCAGAAACGTTAATGATTAGATTTAGTCATTTAATTATGATCGAACTACAGTTTTCTTCTTTGTTGCATGAAACAGACATAAAAGAAAAAAAGTCCTAAATCACAAGAGATCCTAAATTTTTATTATTTTTAATTTTATAATTATTATAAACTGCATTTTAAAAGGTTTACTTTCTACAGTGTAAGTGTGCTGCTGCAGCATATGACTGTAAAACATCTACAAATTATTCTAATCTATCAAAGAAATTCAAATAGGAAAAAGAAAAATCAACTCAAACAAAAGTCCAGCTTCCAAAATTTCCCCAGAGTGCGACCGGAAGAATAATTGAAAGTCCGTCAGATGATTTATGTTAGACTCCAAAATCTGCAGGTTTATCAGGACAGACGATGTTTATAAAATAATTTCAACAGCAACCAGCAGCTCATTCAGCCCCAAACCAGCAAACACCAGTAAAACCAGCAGCCAACAAGAGCTAAACCCTCCAACCAGCAGCCAGGGACACAAAAACAACCCGTCCGCCCGCTTCAGACGCACCAATCCAAAACCCAAACGCACCCAGACCAGAGGGAGGCAGAGGCAGCGAGAAAACCCCAAAAACCAGAGAGAGAAAGACAGAAGAGAGCCGAACCGAAGAGAGGAGCAAAAACACACAAAGACGGTCCTCCACTCTGTGCCGTAACGAGGACGGGACGGACGCACGGACAGGACGGACGGACGGAGGGACTGCTGGTTCAAACAAGGCCTGCAAAGACAGAAACACACACATTAACACACTCTGCAGACTGAGAGAACAACACCAACATACACCGGAAACACACTAAGACCAACAACACACTTCACGTCATTTCAAATAAACGCAGATACCCGAAACATCACAACACAATGAGATACTCGGAAATGTGGATACTTTGAAATAAACTGCAACTGATACTCGTGTACCATGAAATACTGAGAAGATACATTAAAGAGACAGCAGTCCGGGTCATATAACTTTAAAATAAATCAGTTTTTTTAAAGTGGTCTACAGCTAGAAAAATGTAAAAAAAAAAAAAAATTCAACATATTAGAAACAGCAGACCCAAAAATAGAGAGGAGCTGAGGGCCGAAAATAAATTACATAACATATATAAATGTCCCCTAAACCAATGATTAATACTAAAATCTGTGTGTGTGTGTGTGTGAGAGAGACAGAGTCCGCTGAGACGTGCAGCGACCCACTTTGAAGCTGTTTGAGGTGTAAAACCAGAAAACACCAACAGCTGAACCGAGCCGACGCTAACCCAGATATCAGGAGGACGTCCTGCTAAAACACCACTGCCTCTGACACACATGCACGCACGCACGCACGCACACACACACACACACACACACACACACTCTCCTGTGTTTTAGTGTTTTAGCCTACAGTGTCTTTTAGAGTATTTCACAGAACAGTTCGGTCAAGAATAGTTATATTTCATATGTATTTCTGTATCACTGTAAATTTCCGCTTTCAGGCTATAATTCAACATCTCAGCATCTCCGAAATGTGTGTGTGCATGGGTCAGAGTTTCCCTACAGGTGCACATTTTCCTGCCAAGTTTGTTTTCATTGATCACCTAAATCATCATCTAAAGAAGTCACTTTCACCTCTGCAGATGTGTCTGTTTAAGACACTTTGGTGCTGTGAGGAGAAGCTGCGCTCTGTTTGTCTGTCTCACTGCGCTGCTGTCGGACCATCAGCTGTTTGATCCGCCATGATGAAATGCTGTGGCTGTCAAACACTCAGCTGTTCTACAGTCAAAGTCCTTCACTGTTTTACATGATTGTTCAACACTTTTGCCCAAGTTTTGGTCCGAACCGCGGTCGGCCGGTTAGTGGTGCCTGGCGTACAGGTACATGTGATAAATCAGTGGTAAAGGTGCTTGTTTACAGTTTGTAATGCTGTCTCACTAGCATTAAAGTTTACCTACCAATTTTTAACTATACAAATTAAGTTTTTGTGGAAAACAAACACAGTAAGTGAGAGAACAGGGATGGACAGTTTGACTGCAGTATATGGACGTCCCCTCTTTGACAGAAAAACATCGCACAAGGCTGCAAGTCCCCTCTTGGTACAAAAATCACACTTGCAGTAATATTGTAAAAGAAGACCTCAAAGGTACATTTTTAATTCTATTTTTAATGTTTCAAAATGACCATAAATAGAAGTCCACACTTGGATAGTCAAGCCTGACACTCCCTGTTGTTCATGTTGGAGTGTGTGTGTCTGCAGTAAGCTTTTACTAATGAGTTGATTTTAGCCAAAAATCGCTGCCAGAACCTCCATCAGCATTAACTCGCCGCTCAGTTAATGCTGAGTTCATCCAGCCGTACAGTCTGCACACAGAGAGCAGTCGAGCTGACAATGAAGGGTTAAAGCTGGATGTCAAACTATAAAACAGAGATGGTACTGGCCATAATTTAGTCTGATTGTTCCTCAGCATTTTTTTAAAAATAAGGCCTAGATCAAAACTTTATATTATATTAGAACTGAATATTTCAATATAACTAAGGGACTGTTTGTTATTTATGTGAGGAGAGCGGGTGGTGCAAAAAGCAGGAGGCATGTCCAATTACTTTTTTACTGGCCTCAGGAGAGGAGCATGAGACTTTTTTTTATTTATTAATTTTGCCGAACATTTTTTTAAAAATTATTTTTGCATTATTTAAATGCATTGCTTTTTTTCACTCTACTTTTTGGGGGATTTTTCAAGAAAACATTTTGAGGATTTCTTTTCCTTAAAACTTTACAATGACATTTGGAAGGCATGTTTTGACCATCTTCTTTTTTTTTTTCCTAAAATTTTTTGGGGATTTTTAAAGAAAACATGCTTTCCAAAGCTGCAAACTTTGACCTTTTTCTTTAAATTTTTTGAATAAAATGTTGTTTTTTTCTCTCTTACAATCACAAAAAATGACATCATTTACCAAAAATATAGTTGGATTTTCAAATTTGTAACAGTCCTTGAACATTATACAAGTATGTGAAACAATTCCATGACTTTTCCAAAACCTTCAGGGTATATTTAGTTTTCCAAAACCTTTCCAGGCCTGGAAATTGCTATTTGCAAATGCATTTACTTTTCCAGGTTTCAAATGACTATATAAACACTGAAATTATCATGTATCCACCAGGAGGAGACTCAAAACGACCACACAGAGATGCAAAGCAGCTGCAAAGAGACACAAACAGCTACAAAAGTGGGCAAAACAACCACAAAAATAGACACTAACTTACCTCAGTAAGACAAAGAAATAAATCAAACGGCGACAAAAAGACACAAAACAACCGCAGAGTTCATGTTATGTGGGAGAGGTGGTGGGGCCCTTTGCATTTGTGTGCCCAGGGGCCCAACCTTTCATAATCTGCCCATGGCCTTGGCCCCCTTTTTTATTTGAAAATGATTTTCACTGTTTCTTCTTTGTTATAACAAACCTTTGATCACATCAGCTTTCTAGATTTTCTTTCTATTCCAGCAGTACAGTAACTACTCGTTACTGCGTCCTTTAATGTGTACGTAAGTGGCAAAAAAAAGGTAATTAAGAGCAGGGTTCATATACATTTTTACCAATCAATTTCCAGGAGTTTTCCAGGACCTTGAGGCAAACTTTAAAGACCAAACATTATCTGAAATGACCATCGATACTCCTCATCGATTCTGCTTCATTATTATCCTACAGCTTTTTAAATATATATTATTATTTTTAAAAATATAACAGCTTTTCTTTTTTAGTTTTTAAAGCACTGCAGAGCTGCTCAGGAAGCTGTGCATGTTTCACCCTATCTGTGTGTGTGTGTGTGTGTGTGTGTCTGTGACTGACCTTTGGCCTGCTCCAGGTCCGAGCTCAGCTCCTGCTCTGATTGGTTGGGCGGTCTGTAGGGCGGAGGCTGTCTCATGGGGGGCGGGGCTGCAGCTGGTTTCTGCAGAGATGGAGACGAATTAAACGAAGGGTCGAGTCTAAACAGTCTGATGTCAAACACACACCACAGACAGAGGGCGTCCCTGTGTGTGTGTGTGTGTGTGTGTGTGTGTGTGTGTGTGTGTGTGTGTGTGTGTGCTGAGGCTGTGCTGCCCTCTGCAGGACTCTGCAGGATTCTGCAGGACTCTGCAGGACTCACAGCTCCATGTCAGACTTTTGTTTGTGGAGATAAAGACAGACCATCCACAGAAGAGGTGTGTGTCTGATTTTAAAGAGAAAACTTCAAACTTTTACAAAATTAAATTAAAATTAAATTTGAATTAACTAACAATGTCTGAGTCCGTTCCTTGTCTTACCGGAGAATCAGTCCTCGTTGATTTGTGTTTACTGTAGCTGGGAGGCTGAAAAACACACACACACACACAGATCGAAGACTTAAGTGTGTTCAACCATCACATGAAGTGTTTCTAATCTGTGTGTGTATGGAGGACAGAATTTCTTTTTTTTTAATTTTAAAAAATAAATTAAAAAATATTATAATTGAATAAATTACTTAATAAATTAATCATTATGGCATTAAATGTATCAAAAATAATATTAAAATCAAGTGAATGCATTTACTTATTGATAATGTATGGAGGATGGAAACGGCCAAAGTCAAAATATGAAAAAAAAAAGACTTGAGATAAACTAATTAATTTGCCACAAAATGTACCAAAAATAATATGAAAAATGTATAAAGGCACCAATTAAGTAATAAAATGTGGCATAAATTCATAATTCTGTTTTAATTTGTGTTCATTTTAAAACAAAGATGATTCTCGGGCAGTCCTGCAGCCTGTTTTCCTCTGATTTCTGAGCAGATTTATTTATTCCGGATTGACATCAGAGATATTGAGAAGTCATAATCTAATAATATTTGTTTAATGTAAATTATGATTCAGTTTTTGATTCTAATTAATTAATCTCCTGCAGCATCTCGCCCTCCACTTCAACTCTTTGTCCTGCTGAATGTTCATTACAGACCAAAGTGTCCTCAACAATGAGCTCAGGTACAGAGAAGATCTTCCTCGCCACCACCCTGAGAGAGTGTGTGTGTGTGTGTGTGTGTGTGTGTGTGTGTGTGTGTGTGTGTTAGTACCCGTGGAGTAGCTGACAGGCTCTGGACGATGAAGACGACGGGGCTTGGAGCTGATTTGATGGTATTGACCGCCTCCTCGTGACTGGCTGCTCGTAGGTCAACACCTGACACCTGCGCGCGCACGCGCACACGCACACGCACACACACACACACACACACACACACAATGTTTGTTAATATATAACATATTTTAACCTTTACTGACTAGGTTTACAAACTAATAATCCCACATTATTGTGTGACAACATGTTTCATATTTGATGCCGGTCGTGAAAAAACATATTCTGTTTAGTTTTCTAGAATGACGTCTTTTTACAAATTAAGCATTTGAGACATTTGTAATATTATTATTATCATCATCATCATCATCATCATCATCATCATTATTATTAGAAGACATTATGGCGGCTCCTGCTCCTGCACCGAGGACTAACGAAGTATTAATTGCAGTGGCTATTAGACTAAGTACATGTACACATTCAGCAGATGTGATGAAAGTATTACACTGTTGCTCAGTGTTTAAAAAACCCAATAAACTCCAAAGTCTGATGAACCATTTATGTGACAGGACGGCGGTTTGGTGAGGCCACAAAGACGAGAGACGATTTACAGAAGATCTCCATTTACTCTGAACAGGAAATTTGGCTTGTTTTTACGTTTTGATGCATTTTCTATTAACGTGTGTGCTGGAAATGCTGCGGGAGGAGTACCGTGCCAAAGTTTTACAGACGAAGAATAAAAATTAGGTATGAAGAATAAAAGCAGGGTGCCTGCAGTGCAAAGTGCAGGCACCCTGCTGATATCTCAGATCTAAATGGCTCCTTTCAGCAACTCAAAGAGGCTTTAAACAGTAAAATAAAACACCGAACACGAAACAAAGAAACGATGAACAGAAGTTATATGACACTGACGCAGCTGAAGTTGTGTAGCTGAGTGATATTTCCGCCCACTGCTGGATGAAAATAAAAACGCACGTGTTTCTGCCTAAAGACAAAGGAAAAGAAGGAACTGGATGTATTCTCGTCGATGGTTTTTCGGGTGAATTCAGACGCTCAGCGTGTCAGAGGATCATCCCGCAGCGTGCGGCGCAGCAGGAAGTCCAGGCGTTAGACCGAGCCGTCCTACCTCCAGGATCTTGTCCCCGGTCTTCAGGCACTGCGTCCTGGCAGCAGGGCTGTTCTTCAGGACCTGTTTGATGAAGATCCCCTTCAGCTCCTCTCCGTTCCTCAGACGCTTGATGACGTGTTGACCTCCGACGATGCTCAGACCCAGAGACTGACCCTCCTCTGGCCACACCTCCACCCTGCAGGCACACTCTGTTATCTCACTGTGTATGCCGCATTTATAGCCGCATCCCAAAAATGTACAGTAAGAATTTCCACCAGTTATTTAAGAAAGTGAATTTTTAATATATTCTAGACTCATTACATGAACTAAAATGTTCTAACACTTTTCTATTTTAATTTTAATAAAATGACCTACAGCTAGAAAAATGTCAAAAATGTTTTAAAAATATATATTTCAAAATATTAGAAATGTAGATACTTTGAA
Source organism: Plectropomus leopardus (assembly GCF_026936395.1). Classification (NCBI taxonomy): domain Eukaryota; kingdom Metazoa; phylum Chordata; class Actinopteri; order Perciformes; family Serranidae; genus Plectropomus; species Plectropomus leopardus. The sequence goes on along the minus strand of NC_142180.1, from coordinate 38,294,706 downwards.
ATAAACTGCAACTGATACTTGTTGACCACGAAATACGATACTGAGACAAACAGATACATTAAAGAGACAGCAGGCCGAGTCATATAAGTTTAAAATAAATCACGTTTTTTTAAAAGATCTATCGCCAAACACAATATATATACAGGTGCATCTAAAAAATCAAAATATTGTGAAAAAGTTCAAGAATTTCCATCAGTTATTTAGGAAAGTGAAATTTTAATATAATCTAGAGTCATTACAGAAACCAAAATGGTTAAGCATTTTTCCATTTTAATTTGAATTATTCTGGCTTACAGCTAGAAAAACGTCAAGAAAAAAAAAGTTAAAACACAAATTAATTTCAATTAATTTTTTAAAATTTTAGAAACCCCCAACCCAAAAATAGGGAGGAGCTCAGGGCCGAATATAAATAACATAACATATATAAATGAACAGACTTTTAATTCATAATCATCAAAATAAAACAAAAAAAGGCTTAAAATATTTTGATTTACGTGTGATAAATATACAAAATATTAAAGTGTGTGCGTGTTTTACCTGCGGGGGGGGCCCCAGTGACTGAAGGCAGGAGTTTCCTCTCCCTCCCCCTCCTCTCTTTCAGGGAGGTCACTGTGAACACACACACACACACACACACACACACACACACACACACACACACACACACACACACACACACACACACACAGTGAGCCTCTGGTTTCTG